>NC_092095.1:55273446-55425946 GCF_045679555.1 Salvelinus alpinus
TTTTTCATCAACACACACACATAAAGACACACTTTTCTTTCCCCACACCACAATCAGTAGTCTCACTGCTGGTAGCAACAGGTGCTTGTTCCCAGAGTAAAATCCAGTAGAGTGCCTCTCACTTCTTGTTACTGTAATGATGGAAAAATGCACTCTTGGCTTTGATCCAGAACCAGTGCTGTTGCTGTCTGTGATGGAAACACTCACTGAGCATGGTGGGCTTTTATCAGAGCTGACTTTCTTTAATCATGTCTTTCATCATCGAAGCGAAACAATGGTTATTTTGTGATTCATTTTCCCCCGTCACAAAGCCACTATTATGATAAACCATTCTAAAAAGCAGTGTGTGTGCATACTTATATGCCCATGAAAGGGCCATACAATTCCTAATAATGGCACCAGAGCATTGGTGCGTTATTTCCCTGGATGCTACAGTACCTATTCCACCAAGCGAGGAAGAGCTCATTACTGAACAATATTTCCCGTCATGCCAAGATCACTGTGTCATTGAGAGAGAAAGAGGAGGGAGAGAGAGAGAGGCAGGGGAAGAGAGAGATATAAAGAGAGAAGGAAAGAGGGAAGAAGAGTGAGAGAGACAGAGACAGAGAGAGCGAAAGAGAGGATGCAGAGCATTTCCCTCGGGAGTGTTTCTTCTTGAGGAGACTTGTCAGAGAGTAAGAGTGATATTGCTGATTTGACACTGTGTATGCAGCGAGGGAAGGACACGCGGAGATAAACTGTGTTTGTAAACACAAAGTAGCCAGAACTAAAGAAGAAGAAAAAGCAGGCCATGAACATACCACCAGAGGACGGCTTGGAGAAGTATACACGCACCTAAAGCTATAGAGATCGTCTCACATGTTGAGTTATCTGTTATCTGTGATTATAGGAAACAAACAAAGATGATCTTTCTGTATGTTTTTCTAAGCTCATACTAACCCTCCTCATAACTCCACCCAAGTGAATACTCTAATTTTGCCAATGAGTTCTGAAGCATTCTTGTTAAGGCTTGACTAATTTGTTTTTTATCTCTTTCTGTCCAGAATCAAGTGCTGGCGAGAAGAAGGCAAGGAAACCCCCCTGGGACCTCTAATGGAATGGAATAGTACAATGGCTGCATTGAGGAAAAACGACAACCCTCCTTTTCAACCAGAATCCCACCATTAGGCTGTATTAAAGCAGTCGAGGGTACTGAATTAATGTCAAGCGTCTCGTGGAGGCAGCATCATGCTGCACCGCTGGAAGTAGCTGGAGGACCACCCATGGAGATTCCACCTTCTCGACGTTCTCAATGCTCCTAACACGCGCCAAGTAAACAGAAATGCCTTCAAAGGTCAGCTGCTTATACTTGTTGACGGTCGTTTGCTGGGCTAGCGCTCTCTGGTACCTGAGTCTGTCCCGTCCCTCCACCTCCTACGTGGGCCAGCTGTCCATCCCCATCCGCCAGAAGACCAAGCTCACCAAGAACGTGACCTTCAGCAATATACGGACTCGGCCGCTCAACCCGCACGCCTTCGACTTTATCATCAACGAGCCCAAGAAATGTGAGACGGAGGCACCTTTCTTAGTCATCCTGATCAGCACCACCCACAAGGAGTTTGACGCACGTCAAGCGATTCGAGAGACGTGGGGCGACGAGAGCACGTTCGGCGATGGCGTTCGTGTCCTCACACTCTTCCTGCTTGGGAGGAACACGGATCCGGTGCTCAACCAGATGGTGGAACAGGAGAGCCAGATCTTCCACGATGTCGTGGTGGAGGACTTCATAGACTCCTACCACAACCTCACCCTCAAGACCCTGATGGGCATGCGCTGGGTGGCCACCTTCTGCCCCAAGGCACAGTACGTCCTCAAGACAGACTCGGACATCTACGTTAACATGGAGAACCTGGTCTACAACCTCCTCAAGCCCGCCACCAAGCCGCGGAGACGCTACTTCACGGGCTACGTCATCAACGGAGGTCCGATCAGAGACATGCGCAGTAAGTGGTACATGCCCAGAGACCTTTACCCTGAGGCTAAGTACCCGCCCTTCTGTTCGGGCACGGGGTACGTGTTCTCGGCGGATGTGGCCGAGCTCATCTACAAGACGTCCCTGCACACCAGACTGCTCCACTTGGAGGATGTGTACGTGGGGCTGTGCCTTCGTAAGCTGGGCATCCACCCCTTCCAGAACAGCGGCTTCAACCACTGGAAGATGGCCTACAGTCTGTGCCGCTACAGACGGGTCGTAACGGTCCACCAGATCTCCCCGGAGGAGATGCACCGCATCTGGAATGACATGACCAGCAAGAAACACCTCAAGTGTTAATCAGCTACCTACAGTTAGTGCCAATATGAGGAGGTCCTGAATTCTTCCTCTTCTTCTCCTCCTCCTTCTTCTTCTTCTTCTTTATTGCTTATTCTCTTCCTCCTCCTCTGCCCCTTCCACCTCTTCCTATCTCTGCATTTCTTTGTCACTGTACAGCACATGACCCTGAGAGAACAGTACTGTAACAATAACCGTCTGGCCGTTTGCATAGTCCAAGAGACGCTTCGACAAAAGCCTCTTTATCAGACCGAGGTTACTCTCTGGTGTTGTAACTCCTGCATTCTCCCCCTTAGCTATTGATGAGTTTAAAGGCCACAGTTTAGAAAATAAAATAATTCTGTATATTTTCTGAAATATATTTGATTAAAAAATCCACTCTATGAAAATCAAATAATGTCCCACAATGCAATAGTATGCCATTTGCACCATATGTTGTTTATTAGATGAAATCACTAAAACGCAGAGGTAGAAGCTTAGCAGTGGGACAGAATGGCTCAGAATGCTGTTAGGCTAATCTATGTAGGCAACGCTGCTAATTTCCAGAAAAACTGGCCCTATTTCTGAAGTAGTAGGGATGATAAGAAATACCAAGATATACAACCTATGTAAACGTTCTGCTGTCAGTTAGGTTGATAATGAATGTCCACTCTTAATTTCCAGTCTTTGTATATTTAATAAAGATGTATTTGTGGGATGTACTGTTTTGGTACCGCAACAGATGTTGTCATAGTGAAAAGACCATGATAAGTTCACAATGTAACAACGTCCTGTAGACATAGATTGAGTGTTCATTGGAATGATCGAAGATTGTTTGAACAGGAGACTAACAGTTCAATGGATCTGCTGTGTGACATGACGGACATACTTGCCTCTGCAATTGGGTTGTAATATATTGTTTTAAAGATCAAACATATTTTCTTACTATGGATCTGGAGTCCTTTGTATTGTACTATGTATAGAATGACTTCATTTCTTGAACACCAGTATTTCTTATGGGACAGTACAAATGGCGATGTAACGATGTTAACCACATGCATTCCCAGGTGAATGTTATTCTATCTGTATGTGATGTGCAATTATCTTTCCGCTCTTTAAGCCGTGCTGTGACGAGATAGACTGCAGAGTGTTATATTTTCTATTACTTGAACCAGAGGGACGACACAACCAATGGCTGCATTACATTAAAGACGTATTTCATTTTAGAGTGTATTCCTTTTTTCCACGTATTTGGAATTTTAAAAATGCCGTAATGTATTATGTGTGATCCTAATAAGAGGACAGTTTATAATATTGTTTAATTATTCAATGGGTTTTTATTTCAATACACGCAGTAGACTGCCAAATACCTATTTATACCTGAATTAATTACTTCAGCATTACCCAAGTCCCTCTCTGTAGTTGCAGTGCATCAGGTAATGAATTGTAAACATGTTCGGCGCACATTGAGATTGCCTATCAACACAACTCTCTGTGTAAAGCTGTCAACACGCCATGAACAACTACTCAGAGAAACGCCTTCGTGCTATGACTCTGAACTACTCAGAGAAACGCCTTCGTGCTATGACTCTGAACTACTCAGAGAAACGCCTTCGTGCTATGACTCTGAACTACTCAGAGAAACGCCTTCGTGCTATGACTCTGAACTACTCAGAGAAACGCCTTCGTGCTATGACTCTGAACTACTCAGAGAAACGCCTTCGTGCTATGACTCTGAACTACTCAGAGAAACGCCTTCGTGCTATGACTCTGAACTACTCAGAGAAACGCCTTCGTGCTATGACTCTGAACTACTCAGAGAAACGCCTTCGTGCTATGACTCTGAACTACTCAGAGAAACGCCTTCGTGCTATGACTCTGAACTACTCAGAGAAACGCCTTCGTGCTATGACTCTGAACTACTCAGAGAAACGCCTTTGTGCTATGACTCTGAACTGCTCATCTGTAGAGGTGTTTGTCTGTGTGTTTTGATTTTTCAATTAGGGTCCCCATTAGCCAACGCCAATGGCGACAGCTAGTCGTACATGGGTCCAGCACATACATTACAGACATTTAAAAACATGAACATGTAGTGTGTGTGTGTGTGTGTGCGTGTGCGTGTGTGTGTGCATTTATCAGTAACATATACATATCAGTACATACAGTACACACAAAAATAGGTCACATGGGTGAGGTGTGTGTGTGTGTGTGTGTGTGTGTGTGTGTGTGTGTGTGTGTGTGTGTGTGTGTGTGTGTGTGTGTGTGTGTGTGTGTGTGTGTGTGTGTGTGTGTGTGTGTGTGTGTGTGTGTGTGTGTGTTTTCTCGTTTTTGAGATCGTATTAGGACCTCAACTTATATAAACACCTTCCATATTAGGACCTTTGACCAAGTTAGGTCCAAAACCATGGTCTCAACTAGGGAAACCATTGGAATAGCCTGCAAATAGCATGCTAATATGCCTGGTTTGAAAATCACACAAAACTGTCAGGGTCCTAAGAAGGGGGTATTTTTGTAAGCCACCTGGTGGTAACATACCATACTGCAGCGTATCAAAACAAATCAAATCAAATGTTCTTGTCACACACACACACACACACAGTCTTGTATTTGTAACCATTTTAGGACACATTGTAGTAATATCTAACAAGTAATCTAGCAATTCAACACCAACCGTTCCAGAACAACTACCTAATACACACAAATCAAGTAAAGGGATGGAATAGAATATATACATATAAATATATGGATGAGTAATGACCGAGCGGCATAGGCAAGATGCCATATATGGTATAACATACCGTATATAAAGACACATGGTTAGCAGATGTTATTGTGGCGAATGCTGTAAATCAGTCAGTTCTTAACATAAAGACTTGAAACTCAGGATTCTGTAAAAGCCTACCCCAATGAGGATATGTGTTTATTTTCAGCTTCCTGTGACAACCGGAAGTGCCTTGAATTGGGGTCATAGGGGCTGTTTCAAAGGGTTAAAAAGGTCACATCTTTCTAAAATGTCATGTGTGTGATTAGGCAACCCTCATGAACCGGTACATATTATAAAAACAGATTTTTATCCGTTTTTTTTGGCTCTTTTTGGAGGACTTACAAGTTCCACCTAGGTAGTGCTATGTATCCATGTATAGTCTGAATTTAATATATTTCCAGATTATGGTTGGGGGCCATATACAGAGCCACATATGTGAAGAGCAGCTGTCTCTGACGTTTTTGGGGAACGATATTGACATCCAGAAAGGTCTTAGCACAAGGCCCAAAACGAAGCCTGACCTAAATGTGAGGTGCTTTTGGGTGACAGCGGCAGAACCGTTGAGGCTAGAAGCACAATTCAATCACAGGAACCTTCCCAAGGTCCTCCCGATCTGTGCAAGCCTAACCTTGACAGTGTGGAATTAACCCTTAACAGTGAAAACAGGGTGTTTTCTTCTAACAGTTTACATTGACATCTCTCCCCATAGGAATACATTGCCTGCTGCCCTAAATTCAACCTGATGCCTATGTGGGTTATGATTGCCATCTCAAGCTGTCTTCAATGACAATCCATCAGGCCACTATGAGGATTACCTGTGTTGAGTTTAAGCTTCCTAGAGCAACCGGAAGTGGTTAAATTACCCTAAAAGTGGTTTTGATATACCCAACCTGCAGTTTGTATAAACACTGAGTTCAACCCTCTGTAAATCAGTCAGTTCTTAACGTAAAGACTTGAAACTCAGGATTCTGTAAAAGCCTACCCCAATGAGGATATGTGTTTATTTTCAGCTTCCTGTGACAACCGGAAGTGCCTTGAATTGGGGTCATAGGGGCTGTTTCAAAGGGTTAAAAAGGTCACATCTTTCTAAAATGTCATGTGTGTGATTAGGCAACCCTCATGAACCGGTACATATTATAAAAACAGATTTTTATCCGGTTTTTTTGGCTCTTTTTGGAGGACTTACAAGTTCCACCTAGGTAGTGCTATGTATCCATGTATAGTCTGAATTTAATATATTTCCAGATTATGGTTGGGGGCCATATACAGAGCCACATATGTGAAGAGCAGCTGTCTCTGACGTTTTTGGGGAACGATATTGACATCCAGAAAGGTCTTAGCACAAGGCCCAAAACGAAGCCTGACCTAAATGTGAGGTGCTTTTGGGTGACAGCGGCAGAACCGTTGAGGCTAGAAGCACAATTCAATCACAGGAACCTTCCCAAGGTCCTCCCGATCTGTGCAAGCCTAACCTTGACAGTGTGGAATTAACCCTTAACAGTGAAAACAGGGTGTTTTCTTCTAACAGTTTACATTGACATCTCTCCCCATAGGAATACATTGCCTGCTGCCCTAAATTCAACCTGATGCCTATGTGGGTTATGATTGCCATCTCAAGCTGTCTTCAATGACAATCCATCAGGCCACTATGAAGATTACCTGTGTTGAGTTTAAGCTTCCTAGAGCAACCGGAAGTGGTTAAATTACCCTAAAAGTGGTTTTGATATACCCAACCTGCAGTTTGTATAAACACTGAGTTCAACCCTCTGTAAATCAGTCAGTTCTTAACGTAAAGACTTGAAACTCAGGATTCTGTAAAAGCCTACCCCAATGAGGATATGTGTTTATTTTCAGCTTCCTGTGACAACCGGAAGTGCCTTGAATTGGGGTCATAGGGGCTGTTTCAAAGGGTTAAAAAGGTCACATCTTTCTAAAATGTCATGTGTGTGATTAGGCAACCCTCATGAACCGGTACATATTATAAAAACAGATTTTTATCCGGTTTTTTTGGCTCTTTTTGGAGGACTTACAAGTTCCACCTAGGTAGTGCTATGTATCCATGTATAGTCTGAATTTAATATATTTCCAGATTATGGTTGGGGGCCATATACAGAGCCACATATGTGAAGAGCAGCTGTCTCTGACGTTTTTGGGGAACGATATTGACATCCAGAAAGGTCTTAGCACAAGGCCCAAAACGAAGCCTGACCTAAATGTGAGGTGCTTTTGGGTGACAGCGGCAGAACCGTTGAGGCTAGAAGCACAATTCAATCACAGGAACCTTCCCAAGGTCCTCCCGATCTGTGCAAGCCTAACCTTGACAGTGTGGAATTAACCCTTAACAGTGAAAACAGGGTGTTTTCTTCTAACAGTTTACATTGACATCTCTCCCCATAGGAATACATTGCCTGCTGCCCTAAATTCAACCTGATGCCTATGTGGGTTATGATTGCCATCTCAAGCTGTCTTCAATGACAATCCATCAGGCCACTATGAGGATTACCTGTGTTGAGTTTAAGCTTCCTAGAGCAACCGGAAGTGGTTAAATTACCCTAAAAGTGGTTTTGATATACCCAACCTGCAGTTTGTATAAACACTGAGTTCAACCCTCTGTAAATCAGTCAGTTCTTAACGTAAAGACTTGAAACTCAGGATTCTGTAAAAGCCTACCCCAATGAGGATATGTGTTTATTTTCAGCTTCCTGTGACAACCGGAAGTGCCTTGAATTGGGGTCATAGGGGCTGTTTCAAAGGGTTAAAAAGGTCACATCTTTCTAAAATGTCATGTGTGTGATTAGGCAACCCTCATGAACCGGTACATATTATAAAAACAGATTTTTATCCGTTTTTTTTGGCTCTTTTTGGAGGACTTACAAGTTCCACCTAGGTAGTGCTATGTATCCATGTATAGTCTGAATTTAATATATTTCCAGATTATGGTTGGGGGCCATATACAGAGCCACATATGTGAAGAGCAGCTGTCTCTGACGTTTTTGGGGAACGATATTGACATCCAGAAAGGTCTTAGCACAAGGCCCAAAACGAAGCCTGACCTAAATGTGAGGTGCTTTTGGGTGACAGCGGCAGAACCGTTGAGGCTAGAAGCACAATTCAATCACAGGAACCTTCCCAAGGTCCTCCCGATCTGTGCAAGCCTAACCTTGACAGTGTGGAATTAACCCTTAACAGTGAAAACAGGGTGTTTTCTTCTAACAGTTTACATTGACATCTCTCCCCATAGGAATACATTGCCTGCTGCCCTAAATTCAACCTGATGCCTATGTGGGTTATGATTGCCATCTCAAGCTGTCTTCAATGACAATCCATCAGGCCACTATGAGGATTACCTGTGTTGAGTTTAAGCTTCCTAGAGCAACCGGAAGTGGTTAAATTACCCTAAAAGTGGTTTTGATATACCCAACCTGCAGTTTGTATAAACACTGAGTTCAACCCTCTGTAAATCAGTCAGTTCTTAACGTAAAGACTTGAAACTCAGGATTCTGTAAAAGCCTACCCCAATGAGGATATGTGTTTATTTTCAGCTTCCTGTGACAACCGGAAGTGCCTTGAATTGGGGTCATAGGGGCTGTTTCAAAGGGTTAAAAAGGTCACATCTTTCTAAAATGTCATGTGTGTGATTAGGCAACCCTCATGAACCGGTACATATTATAAAAACAGATTTTTATCCGGTTTTTTTGGCTCTTTTTGGAGGACTTACAAGTTCCACCTAGGTAGTGCTATGTATCCATGTATAGTCTGAATTTAATATATTTCCAGATTATGGTTGGGGGCCATATACAGAGCCACATATGTGAAGAGCAGCTGTCTCTGACGTTTTTGGGGAACGATATTGACATCCAGAAAGGTCTTAGCACAAGGCCCAAAACGAAGCCTGACCTAAATGTGAGGTGCTTTTGGGTGACAGCGGCAGAACCGTTGAGGCTAGAAGCACAATTCAATCACAGGAACCTTCCCAAGGTCCTCCCGATCTGTGCAAGCCTAACCTTGACAGTGTGGAATTAACCCTTAACAGTGAAAACAGGGTGTTTTCTTCTAACAGTTTACATTGACATCTCTCCCCATAGGAATACATTGCCTGCTGCCCTAAATTCAACCTGATGCCTATGTGGGTTATGATTGCCATCTCAAGCTGTCTTCAATGACAATCCATCAGGCCACTATGAGGATTACCTGTGTTGAGTTTAAGCTTCCTAGAGCAACCGGAAGTGGTTAAATTACCCTAAAAGTGGTTTTGATATACCCAACCTGCAGTTTGTATAAACACTGAGTTCAACCCTCTGTAAATCAGTCAGTTCTTAACGTAAAGACTTGAAACTCAGGATTCTGTAAAAGCCTACCCCAATGAGGATATGTGTTTATTTTCAGCTTCCTGTGACAACCGGAAGTGCCTTGAATTGGGGTCATAGGGGCTGTTTCAAAGGGTTAAAAAGGTCACATCTTTCTAAAATGTCATGTGTGTGATTAGGCAACCCTCATGAACCGGTACATATTATAAAAACAGATTTTTATCCGGTTTTTTTGGCTCTTTTTGGAGGACTTACAAGTTCCACCTAGGTAGTGCTATGTATCCATGTATAGTCTGAATTTAATATATTTCCAGATTATGGTTGGGGGCCATATACAGAGCCACATATGTGAAGAGCAGCTGTCTCTGACGTTTTTGGGGAACGATATTGACATCCAGAAAGGTCTTAGCACAAGGCCCAAAACGAAGCCTGACCTAAATGTGAGGTGCTTTTGGGTGACAGCGGCAGAACCGTTGAGGCTAGAAGCACAATTCAATCACAGGAACCTTCCCAAGGTCCTCCCGATCTGTGCAAGCCTAACCTTGACAGTGTGGAATTAACCCTTAACAGTGAAAACAGGGTGTTTTCTTCTAACAGTTTACATTGACATCTCTCCCCATAGGAATACATTGCCTGCTGCCCTAAATTCAACCTGATGCCTATGTGGGTTATGATTGCCATCTCAAGCTGTCTTCAATGACAATCCATCAGGCCACTATGAGGATTACCTGTGTTGAGTTTAAGCTTCCTAGAGCAACCGGAAGTGGTTAAATTACCCTAAAAGTGGTTTTGATATACCCAACCTGCAGTTTGTATAAACACTGAGTTCAACCCTCTGTAAATCAGTCAGTTCTTAACGTAAAGACTTGAAACTCAGGATTCTGTAAAAGCCTACCCCAATGAGGATATGTGTTTATTTTCAGCTTCCTGTGACAACCGGAAGTGCCTTGAATTGGGGTCATAGGGGCTGTTTCAAAGGGTTAAAAAGGTCACATCTTTCTAAAATGTCATGTGTGTGATTAGGCAACCCTCATGAACCGGTACATATTATAAAAACAGATTTTTATCCGGTTTTTTTGGCTCTTTTTGGAGGACTTACAAGTTCCACCTAGGTAGTGCTATGTATCCATGTATAGTCTGAATTTAATATATTTCCAGATTATGGTTGGGGGCCATATACAGAGCCACATATGTGAAGAGCAGCTGTCTCTGACGTTTTTGGGGAACGATATTGACATCCAGAAAGGTCTTAGCACAAGGCCCAAAACGAAGCCTGACCTAAATGTGAGGTGCTTTTGGGTGACAGCGGCAGAACCGTTGAGGCTAGAAGCACAATTCAATCACAGGAACCTTCCCAAGGTCCTCCCGATCTGTGCAAGCCTAACCTTGACAGTGTGGAATTAACCCTTAACAGTGAAAACAGGGTGTTTTCTTCTAACAGTTTACATTGACATCTCTCCCCATAGGAATACATTGCCTGCTGCCCTAAATTCAACCTGATGCCTATGTGGGTTATGATTGCCATCTCAAGCTGTCTTCAATGACAATCCATCAGGCCACTATGAGGATTACCTGTGTTGAGTTTAAGCTTCCTAGAGCAACCGGAAGTGGTTAAATTACCCTAAAAGTGGTTTTGATATACCCAACCTGCAGTTTGTATAAACACTGAGTTCAACCCTCTGTAAATCAGTCAGTTCTTAACGTAAAGACTTGAAACTCAGGATTCTGTAAAAGCCTACCCCAATGAGGATATGTGTTTATTTTCAGCTTCCTGTGACAACCGGAAGTGCCTTGAATTGGGGTCATAGGGGCTGTTTCAAAGGGTTAAAAAGGTCACATCTTTCTAAAATGTCATGTGTGTGATTAGGCAACCCTCATGAACCGGTACATATTATAAAAACAGATTTTTATCCGGTTTTTTTGGCTCTTTTTGGAGGACTTACAAGTTCCACCTAGGTAGTGCTATGTATCCATGTATAGTCTGAATTTAATATATTTCCAGATTATGGTTGGGGGCCATATACAGAGCCACATATGTGAAGAGCAGCTGTCTCTGACGTTTTTGGGGAACGATATTGACATCCAGAAAGGTCTTAGCACAAGGCCCAAAACGAAGCCTGACCTAAATGTGAGGTGCTTTTGGGTGACAGCGGCAGAACCGTTGAGGCTAGAAGCACAATTCAATCACAGGAACCTTCCCAAGGTCCTCCCGATCTGTGCAAGCCTAACCTTGACAGTGTGGAATTAACCCTTAACAGTGAAAACAGGGTGTTTTCTTCTAACAGTTTACATTGACATCTCTCCCCATAGGAATACATTGCCTGCTGCCCTAAATTCAACCTGATGCCTATGTGGGTTATGATTGCCATCTCAAGCTGTCTTCAATGACAATCCATCAGGCCACTATGAGGATTACCTGTGTTGAGTTTAAGCTTCCTAGAGCAACCGGAAGTGGTTAAATTACCCTAAAAGTGGTTTTGATATACCCAACCTGCAGTTTGTATAAACACTGAGTTCAACCCTCTGTAAATCAGTCAGTTCTTAACGTAAAGACTTGAAACTCAGGATTCTGTAAAAGCCTACCCCAATGAGGATATGTGTTTATTTTCAGCTTCCTGTGACAACCGGAAGTGCCTTGAATTGGGGTCATAGGGGCTGTTTCAAAGGGTTAAAAAGGTCACATCTTTCTAAAATGTCATGTGTGTGATTAGGCAACCCTCATGAACCGGTACATATTATAAAAACAGATTTTTATCCGTTTTTTTTGGCTCTTTTTGGAGGACTTACAAGTTCCACCTAGGTAGTGCTATGTATCCATGTATAGTCTGAATTTAATATATTTCCAGATTATGGTTGGGGGCCATATACAGAGCCACATATGTGAAGAGCAGCTGTCTCTGACGTTTTTGGGGAACGATATTGACATCCAGAAAGGTCTTAGCACAAGGCCCAAAACGAAGCCTGACCTAAATGTGAGGTGCTTTTGGGTGACAGCGGCAGAACCGTTGAGGCTAGAAGCACAATTCAATCACAGGAACCTTCCCAAGGTCCTCCCGATCTGTGCAAGCCTAACCTTGACAGTGTGGAATTAACCCTTAACAGTGAAAACAGGGTGTTTTCTTCTAACAGTTTACATTGACATCTCTCCCCATAGGAATACATTGCCTGCTGCCCTAAATTCAACCTGATGCCTATGTGGGTTATGATTGCCATCTCAAGCTGTCTTCAATGACAATCCATCAGGCCACTATGAGGATTACCTGTGTTGAGTTTAAGCTTCCTAGAGCAACCGGAAGTGGTTAAATTACCCTAAAAGTGGTTTTGATATACCCAACCTGCAGTTTGTATAAACACTGAGTTCAACCCTCTGTAAATCAGTCAGTTCTTAACGTAAAGACTTGAAACTCAGGATTCTGTAAAAGCCTACCCCAATGAGGATATGTGTTTATTTTCAGCTTCCTGTGACAACCGGAAGTGCCTTGAATTGGGGTCATAGGGGCTGTTTCAAAGGGTTAAAAAGGTCACATCTTTCTAAAATGTCATGTGTGTGATTAGGCAACCCTCATGAACCGGTACATATTATAAAAACAGATTTTTATCCGGTTTTTTTGGCTCTTTTTGGAGGACTTACAAGTTCCACCTAGGTAGTGCTATGTATCCATGTATAGTCTGAATTTAATATATTTCCAGATTATGGTTGGGGGCCATATACAGAGCCACATATGTGAAGAGCAGCTGTCTCTGACGTTTTTGGGGAACGATATTGACATCCAGAAAGGTCTTAGCACAAGGCCCAAAACGAAGCCTGACCTAAATGTGAGGTGCTTTTGGGTGACAGCGGCAGAACCGTTGAGGCTAGAAGCACAATTCAATCACAGGAACCTTCCCAAGGTCCTCCCGATCTGTGCAAGCCTAACCTTGACAGTGTGGAATTAACCCTTAACAGTGAAAACAGGGTGTTTTCTTCTAACAGTTTACATTGACATCTCTCCCCATAGGAATACATTGCCTGCTGCCCTAAATTCAACCTGATGCCTATGTGGGTTATGATTGCCATCTCAAGCTGTCTTCAATGACAATCCATCAGGCCACTATGAGGATTACCTGTGTTGAGTTTAAGCTTCCTAGAGCAACCGGAAGTGGTTAAATTACCCTAAAAGTGGTTTTGATATACCCAACCTGCAGTTTGTATAAACACTGAGTTCAACCCTCTGTAAATCAGTCAGTTCTTAACGTAAAGACTTGAAACTCAGGATTCTGTAAAAGCCTACCCCAATGAGGATATGTGTTTATTTTCAGCTTCCTGTGACAACCGGAAGTGCCTTGAATTGGGGTCATAGGGGCTGTTTCAAAGGGTTAAAAAGGTCACATCTTTCTAAAATGTCATGTGTGTGATTAGGCAACCCTCATGAACCGGTACATATTATAAAAACAGATTTTTATCCGGTTTTTTTGGCTCTTTTTGGAGGACTTACAAGTTCCACCTAGGTAGTGCTATGTATCCATGTATAGTCTGAATTTAATATATTTCCAGATTATGGTTGGGGGCCATATACAGAGCCACATATGTGAAGAGCAGCTGTCTCTGACGTTTTTGGGGAACGATATTGACATCCAGAAAGGTCTTAGCACAAGGCCCAAAACGAAGCCTGACCTAAATGTGAGGTGCTTTTGGGTGACAGCGGCAGAACCGTTGAGGCTAGAAGCACAATTCAATCACAGGAACCTTCCCAAGGTCCTCCCGATCTGTGCAAGCCTAACCTTGACAGTGTGGAATTAACCCTTAACAGTGAAAACAGGGTGTTTTCTTCTAACAGTTTACATTGACATCTCTCCCCATAGGAATACATTGCCTGCTGCCCTAAATTCAACCTGATGCCTATGTGGGTTATGATTGCCATCTCAAGCTGTCTTCAATGACAATCCATCAGGCCACTATGAGGATTACCTGTGTTGAGTTTAAGCTTCCTAGAGCAACCGGAAGTGGTTAAATTACCCTAAAAGTGGTTTTGATATACCCAACCTGCAGTTTGTATAAACACTGAGTTCAACCCTCTGTAAATCAGTCAGTTCTTAACGTAAAGACTTGAAACTCAGGATTCTGTAAAAGCCTACCCCAATGAGGATATGTGTTTATTTTCAGCTTCCTGTGACAACCGGAAGTGCCTTGAATTGGGGTCATAGGGGCTGTTTCAAAGGGTTAAAAAGGTCACATCTTTCTAAAATGTCATGTGTGTGATTAGGCAACCCTCATGAACCGGTACATATTATAAAAACAGATTTTTATCCGGTTTTTTTGGCTCTTTTTGGAGGACTTACAAGTTCCACCTAGGTAGTGCTATGTATCCATGTATAGTCTGAATTTAATATATTTCCAGATTATGGTTGGGGGCCATATACAGAGCCACATATGTGAAGAGCAGCTGTCTCTGACGTTTTTGGGGAACGATATTGACATCCAGAAAGGTCTTAGCACAAGGCCCAAAACGAAGCCTGACCTAAATGTGAGGTGCTTTTGGGTGACAGCGGCAGAACCGTTGAGGCTAGAAGCACAATTCAATCACAGGAACCCTCCCAAGGTCCTCCCGATCTGTGCAAGCCTAACCTTGACAGTGTGGAATTAACCCTTAACAGTGAAAACAGGGTGTTTTCTTCTAACAGTTTACATTGACATCTCTCCCCATAGGAATACATTGCCTGCTGCCCTAAATTCAACCTGATGCCTATGTGGGTTATGATTGCCATCTCAAGCTGTCTTCAATGACAATCCATCAGGCCACTATGAGGATTACCTGTGTTGAGTTTAAGCTTCCTAGAGCAACCGGAAGTGGTTAAATTACCCTAAAAGTGGTTTTGATATACCCAACCTGCAGTTTGTATAAACACTGAGTTCAACCCTCTGTAAATCAGTCAGTTCTTAACGTAAAGACTTGAAACTCAGGATTCTGTAAAAGCCTACCCCAATGAGGATATGTGTTTATTTTCAGCTTCCTGTGACAACCGGAAGTGCCTTGAATTGGGGTCATAGGGGCTGTTTCAAAGGGTTAAAAAGGTCACATCTTTCTAAAATGTCATGTGTGTGATTAGGCAACCCTCATGAACCGGTACATATTATAAAAACAGATTTTTATCCGTTTTTTTTGGCTCTTTTTGGAGGACTTACAAGTTCCACCTAGGTAGTGCTATGTATCCATGTATAGTCTGAATTTAATATATTTCCAGATTATGGTTGGGGGCCATATACAGAGCCACATATGTGAAGAGCAGCTGTCTCTGACGTTTTTGGGGAACGATATTGACATCCAGAAAGGTCTTAGCACAAGGCCCAAAACGAAGCCTGACCTAAATGTGAGGTGCTTTTGGGTGACAGCGGCAGAACCGTTGAGGCTAGAAGCACAATTCAATCACAGGAACCTTCCCAAGGTCCTCCCGATCTGTGCAAGCCTAACCTTGACAGTGTGGAATTAACCCTTAACAGTGAAAACAGGGTGTTTTCTTCTAACAGTTTACATTGACATCTCTCCCCATAGGAATACATTGCCTGCTGCCCTAAATTCAACCTGATGCCTATGTGGGTTATGATTGCCATCTCAAGCTGTCTTCAATGACAATCCATCAGGCCACTATGAGGATTACCTGTGTTGAGTTTAAGCTTCCTAGAGCAACCGGAAGTGGTTAAATTACCCTAAAAGTGGTTTTGATATACCCAACCTGCAGTTTGTATAAACACTGAGTTCAACCCTCTGTAAATCAGTCAGTTCTTAACGTAAAGACTTGAAACTCAGGATTCTGTAAAAGCCTACCCCAATGAGGATATGTGTTTATTTTCAGCTTCCTGTGACAACCGGAAGTGCCTTGAATTGGGGTCATAGGGGCTGTTTCAAAGGGTTAAAAAGGTCACATCTTTCTAAAATGTCATGTGTGTGATTAGGCAACCCTCATGAACCGGTACATATTATAAAAACAGATTTTTATCCGGTTTTTTTGGCTCTTTTTGGAGGACTTACAAGTTCCACCTAGGTAGTGCTATGTATCCATGTATAGTCTGAATTTAATATATTTCCAGATTATGGTTGGGGGCCATATACAGAGCCACATATGTGAAGAGCAGCTGTCTCTGACGTTTTTGGGGAACGATATTGACATCCAGAAAGGTCTTAGCACAAGGCCCAAAACGAAGCCTGACCTAAATGTGAGGTGCTTTTGGGTGACAGCGGCAGAACCGTTGAGGCTAGAAGCACAATTCAATCACAGGAACCTTCCCAAGGTCCTCCCGATCTGTGCAAGCCTAACCTTGACAGTGTGGAATTAACCCTTAACAGTGAAAACAGGGTGTTTTCTTCTAACAGTTTACATTGACATCTCTCCCCATAGGAATACATTGCCTGCTGCCCTAAATTCAACCTGATGCCTATGTGGGTTATGATTGCCATCTCAAGCTGTCTTCAATGACAATCCATCAGGCCACTATGAGGATTACCTGTGTTGAGTTTAAGCTTCCTAGAGCAACCGGAAGTGGTTAAATTACCCTAAAAGTGGTTTTGATATACCCAACCTGCAGTTTGTATAAACACTGAGTTCAACCCTCTGTAAATCAGTCAGTTCTTAACGTAAAGACTTGAAACTCAGGATTCTGTAAAAGCCTACCCCAATGAGGATATGTGTTTATTTTCAGCTTCCTGTGACAACCGGAAGTGCCTTGAATTGGGGTCATAGGGGCTGTTTCAAAGGGTTAAAAAGGTCACATCTTTCTAAAATGTCATGTGTGTGATTAGGCAACCCTCATGAACCGGTACATATTATAAAAACAGATTTTTATCCGGTTTTTTTGGCTCTTTTTGGAGGACTTACAAGTTCCACCTAGGTAGTGCTATGTATCCATGTATAGTCTGAATTTAATATATTTCCAGATTATGGTTGGGGGCCATATACAGAGCCACATATGTGAAGAGCAGCTGTCTCTGACGTTTTTGGGGAACGATATTGACATCCAGAAAGGTCTTAGCACAAGGCCCAAAACGAAGCCTGACCTAAATGTGAGGTGCTTTTGGGTGACAGCGGCAGAACCGTTGA
Source organism: Salvelinus alpinus (assembly GCF_045679555.1). Taxonomy (NCBI): domain Eukaryota; kingdom Metazoa; phylum Chordata; class Actinopteri; order Salmoniformes; family Salmonidae; genus Salvelinus; species Salvelinus alpinus. The sequence goes on from NC_092095.1 coordinate 55,290,878, forward strand.
GGCTAGAAGCACAATTCAATCACAGGAACCTTCCCAAGGTCCTCCCGATCTGTGCAAGCCTAACCTTGACAGTGTGGAATTAACCCTTAACAGTGAAAACAGGGTGTTTTCTTCTAACAGTTTACATTGACATCTCTCCCCATAGGAATACATTGCCTGCTGCCCTAAATTCAACCTGATGCCTATGTGGGTTATGATTGCCATCTCAAGCTGTCTTCAATGACAATCCATCAGGCCACTATGAGGATTACCTGTGTTGAGTTTAAGCTTCCTAGAGCAACCGGAAGTGGTTAAATTACCCTAAAAGTGGTTTTGATATACCCAACCTGCAGTTTGTATAAACACTGAGTTCAACCCTCTGTAAATCAGTCAGTTCTTAACGTAAAGACTTGAAACTCAGGATTCTGTAAAAGCCTACCCCAATGAGGATATGTGTTTATTTTCAGCTTCCTGTGACAACCGGAAGTGCCTTGAATTGGGGTCATAGGGGCTGTTTCAAAGGGTTAAAAAGGTCACATCTTTCTAAAATGTCATGTGTGTGATTAGGCAACCCTCATGAACCGGTACATATTATAAAAACAGATTTTTATCCGTTTTTTTTGGCTCTTTTTGGAGGACTTACAAGTTCCACCTAGGTAGTGCTATGTATCCATGTATAGTCTGAATTTAATATATTTCCAGATTATGGTTGGGGGCCATATACAGAGCCACATATGTGAAGAGCAGCTGTCTCTGACGTTTTTGGGGAACGATATTGACATCCAGAAAGGTCTTAGCACAAGGCCCAAAACGAAGCCTGACCTAAATGTGAGGTGCTTTTGGGTGACAGCGGCAGAACCGTTGAGGCTAGAAGCACAATTCAATCACAGGAACCTTCCCAAGGTCCTCCCGATCTGTGCAAGCCTAACCTTGACAGTGTGGAATTAACCCTTAACAGTGAAAACAGGGTGTTTTCTTCTAACAGTTTACATTGACATCTCTCCCCATAGGAATACATTGCCTGCTGCCCTAAATTCAACCTGATGCCTATGTGGGTTATGATTGCCATCTCAAGCTGTCTTCAATGACAATCCATCAGGCCACTATGAGGATTACCTGTGTTGAGTTTAAGCTTCCTAGAGCAACCGGAAGTGGTTAAATTACCCTAAAAGTGGTTTTGATATACCCAACCTGCAGTTTGTATAAACACTGAGTTCAACCCTCTGTAAATCAGTCAGTTCTTAACGTAAAGACTTGAAACTCAGGATTCTGTAAAAGCCTACCCCAATGAGGATATGTGTTTATTTTCAGCTTCCTGTGACAACCGGAAGTGCCTTGAATTGGGGTCATAGGGGCTGTTTCAAAGGGTTAAAAAGGTCACATCTTTCTAAAATGTCATGTGTGTGATTAGGCAACCCTCATGAACCGGTACATATTATAAAAACAGATTTTTATCCGGTTTTTTTGGCTCTTTTTGGAGGACTTACAAGTTCCACCTAGGTAGTGCTATGTATCCATGTATAGTCTGAATTTAATATATTTCCAGATTATGGTTGGGGGCCATATACAGAGCCACATATGTGAAGAGCAGCTGTCTCTGACGTTTTTGGGGAACGATATTGACATCCAGAAAGGTCTTAGCACAAGGCCCAAAACGAAGCCTGACCTAAATGTGAGGTGCTTTTGGGTGACAGCGGCAGAACCGTTGAGGCTAGAAGCACAATTCAATCACAGGAACCTTCCCAAGGTCCTCCCGATCTGTGCAAGCCTAACCTTGACAGTGTGGAATTAACCCTTAACAGTGAAAACAGGGTGTTTTCTTCTAACAGTTTACATTGACATCTCTCCCCATAGGAATACATTGCCTGCTGCCCTAAATTCAACCTGATGCCTATGTGGGTTATGATTGCCATCTCAAGCTGTCTTCAATGACAATCCATCAGGCCACTATGAAGATTACCTGTGTTGAGTTTAAGCTTCCTAGAGCAACCGGAAGTGGTTAAATTACCCTAAAAGTGGTTTTGATATACCCAACCTGCAGTTTGTATAAACACTGAGTTCAACCCTCTGTAAATCAGTCAGTTCTTAACGTAAAGACTTGAAACTCAGGATTCTGTAAAAGCCTACCCCAATGAGGATATGTGTTTATTTTCAGCTTCCTGTGACAACCGGAAGTGCCTTGAATTGGGGTCATAGGGGCTGTTTCAAAGGGTTAAAAAGGTCACATCTTTCTAAAATGTCATGTGTGTGATTAGGCAACCCTCATGAACCGGTACATATTATAAAAACAGATTTTTATCCGGTTTTTTTGGCTCTTTTTGGAGGACTTACAAGTTCCACCTAGGTAGTGCTATGTATCCATGTATAGTCTGAATTTAATATATTTCCAGATTATGGTTGGGGGCCATATACAGAGCCACATATGTGAAGAGCAGCTGTCTCTGACGTTTTTGGGGAACGATATTGACATCCAGAAAGGTCTTAGCACAAGGCCCAAAACGAAGCCTGACCTAAATGTGAGGTGCTTTTGGGTGACAGCGGCAGAACCGTTGAGGCTAGAAGCACAATTCAATCACAGGAACCTTCCCAAGGTCCTCCCGATCTGTGCAAGCCTAACCTTGACAGTGTGGAATTAACCCTTAACAGTGAAAACAGGGTGTTTTCTTCTAACAGTTTACATTGACATCTCTCCCCATAGGAATACATTGCCTGCTGCCCTAAATTCAACCTGATGCCTATGTGGGTTATGATTGCCATCTCAAGCTGTCTTCAATGACAATCCATCAGGCCACTATGAGGATTACCTGTGTTGAGTTTAAGCTTCCTAGAGCAACCGGAAGTGGTTAAATTACCCTAAAAGTGGTTTTGATATACCCAACCTGCAGTTTGTATAAACACTGAGTTCAACCCTCTGTAAATCAGTCAGTTCTTAACGTAAAGACTTGAAACTCAGGATTCTGTAAAAGCCTACCCCAATGAGGATATGTGTTTATTTTCAGCTTCCTGTGACAACCGGAAGTGCCTTGAATTGGGGTCATAGGGGCTGTTTCAAAGGGTTAAAAAGGTCACATCTTTCTAAAATGTCATGTGTGTGATTAGGCAACCCTCATGAACCGGTACATATTATAAAAACAGATTTTTATCCGTTTTTTTTGGCTCTTTTTGGAGGACTTACAAGTTCCACCTAGGTAGTGCTATGTATCCATGTATAGTCTGAATTTAATATATTTCCAGATTATGGTTGGGGGCCATATACAGAGCCACATATGTGAAGAGCAGCTGTCTCTGACGTTTTTGGGGAACGATATTGACATCCAGAAAGGTCTTAGCACAAGGCCCAAAACGAAGCCTGACCTAAATGTGAGGTGCTTTTGGGTGACAGCGGCAGAACCGTTGAGGCTAGAAGCACAATTCAATCACAGGAACCTTCCCAAGGTCCTCCCGATCTGTGCAAGCCTAACCTTGACAGTGTGGAATTAACCCTTAACAGTGAAAACAGGGTGTTTTCTTCTAACAGTTTACATTGACATCTCTCCCCATAGGAATACATTGCCTGCTGCCCTAAATTCAACCTGATGCCTATGTGGGTTATGATTGCCATCTCAAGCTGTCTTCAATGACAATCCATCAGGCCACTATGAGGATTACCTGTGTTGAGTTTAAGCTTCCTAGAGCAACCGGAAGTGGTTAAATTACCCTAAAAGTGGTTTTGATATACCCAACCTGCAGTTTGTATAAACACTGAGTTCAACCCTCTGTAAATCAGTCAGTTCTTAACGTAAAGACTTGAAACTCAGGATTCTGTAAAAGCCTACCCCAATGAGGATATGTGTTTATTTTCAGCTTCCTGTGACAACCGGAAGTGCCTTGAATTGGGGTCATAGGGGCTGTTTCAAAGGGTTAAAAAGGTCACATCTTTCTAAAATGTCATGTGTGTGATTAGGCAACCCTCATGAACCGGTACATATTATAAAAACAGATTTTTATCCGGTTTTTTTGGCTCTTTTTGGAGGACTTACAAGTTCCACCTAGGTAGTGCTATGTATCCATGTATAGTCTGAATTTAATATATTTCCAGATTATGGTTGGGGGCCATATACAGAGCCACATATGTGAAGAGCAGCTGTCTCTGACGTTTTTGGGGAACGATATTGACATCCAGAAAGGTCTTAGCACAAGGCCCAAAACGAAGCCTGACCTAAATGTGAGGTGCTTTTGGGTGACAGCGGCAGAACCGTTGAGGCTAGAAGCACAATTCAATCACAGGAACCTTCCCAAGGTCCTCCCGATCTGTGCAAGCCTAACCTTGACAGTGTGGAATTAACCCTTAACAGTGAAAACAGGGTGTTTTCTTCTAACAGTTTACATTGACATCTCTCCCCATAGGAATACATTGCCTGCTGCCCTAAATTCAACCTGATGCCTATGTGGGTTATGATTGCCATCTCAAGCTGTCTTCAATGACAATCCATCAGGCCACTATGAGGATTACCTGTGTTGAGTTTAAGCTTCCTAGAGCAACCGGAAGTGGTTAAATTACCCTAAAAGTGGTTTTGATATACCCAACCTGCAGTTTGTATAAACACTGAGTTCAACCCTCTGTAAATCAGTCAGTTCTTAACGTAAAGACTTGAAACTCAGGATTCTGTAAAAGCCTACCCCAATGAGGATATGTGTTTATTTTCAGCTTCCTGTGACAACCGGAAGTGCCTTGAATTGGGGTCATAGGGGCTGTTTCAAAGGGTTAAAAAGGTCACATCTTTCTAAAATGTCATGTGTGTGATTAGGCAACCCTCATGAACCGGTACATATTATAAAAACAGATTTTTATCCGGTTTTTTTGGCTCTTTTTGGAGGACTTACAAGTTCCACCTAGGTAGTGCTATGTATCCATGTATAGTCTGAATTTAATATATTTCCAGATTATGGTTGGGGGCCATATACAGAGCCACATATGTGAAGAGCAGCTGTCTCTGACGTTTTTGGGGAACGATATTGACATCCAGAAAGGTCTTAGCACAAGGCCCAAAACGAAGCCTGACCTAAATGTGAGGTGCTTTTGGGTGACAGCGGCAGAACCGTTGAGGCTAGAAGCACAATTCAATCACAGGAACCTTCCCAAGGTCCTCCCGATCTGTGCAAGCCTAACCTTGACAGTGTGGAATTAACCCTTAACAGTGAAAACAGGGTGTTTTCTTCTAACAGTTTACATTGACATCTCTCCCCATAGGAATACATTGCCTGCTGCCCTAAATTCAACCTGATGCCTATGTGGGTTATGATTGCCATCTCAAGCTGTCTTCAATGACAATCCATCAGGCCACTATGAGGATTACCTGTGTTGAGTTTAAGCTTCCTAGAGCAACCGGAAGTGGTTAAATTACCCTAAAAGTGGTTTTGATATACCCAACCTGCAGTTTGTATAAACACTGAGTTCAACCCTCTGTAAATCAGTCAGTTCTTAACGTAAAGACTTGAAACTCAGGATTCTGTAAAAGCCTACCCCAATGAGGATATGTGTTTATTTTCAGCTTCCTGTGACAACCGGAAGTGCCTTGAATTGGGGTCATAGGGGCTGTTTCAAAGGGTTAAAAAGGTCACATCTTTCTAAAATGTCATGTGTGTGATTAGGCAACCCTCATGAACCGGTACATATTATAAAAACAGATTTTTATCCGGTTTTTTTGGCTCTTTTTGGAGGACTTACAAGTTCCACCTAGGTAGTGCTATGTATCCATGTATAGTCTGAATTTAATATATTTCCAGATTATGGTTGGGGGCCATATACAGAGCCACATATGTGAAGAGCAGCTGTCTCTGACGTTTTTGGGGAACGATATTGACATCCAGAAAGGTCTTAGCACAAGGCCCAAAACGAAGCCTGACCTAAATGTGAGGTGCTTTTGGGTGACAGCGGCAGAACCGTTGAGGCTAGAAGCACAATTCAATCACAGGAACCTTCCCAAGGTCCTCCCGATCTGTGCAAGCCTAACCTTGACAGTGTGGAATTAACCCTTAACAGTGAAAACAGGGTGTTTTCTTCTAACAGTTTACATTGACATCTCTCCCCATAGGAATACATTGCCTGCTGCCCTAAATTCAACCTGATGCCTATGTGGGTTATGATTGCCATCTCAAGCTGTCTTCAATGACAATCCATCAGGCCACTATGAGGATTACCTGTGTTGAGTTTAAGCTTCCTAGAGCAACCGGAAGTGGTTAAATTACCCTAAAAGTGGTTTTGATATACCCAACCTGCAGTTTGTATAAACACTGAGTTCAACCCTCTGTAAATCAGTCAGTTCTTAACGTAAAGACTTGAAACTCAGGATTCTGTAAAAGCCTACCCCAATGAGGATATGTGTTTATTTTCAGCTTCCTGTGACAACCGGAAGTGCCTTGAATTGGGGTCATAGGGGCTGTTTCAAAGGGTTAAAAAGGTCACATCTTTCTAAAATGTCATGTGTGTGATTAGGCAACCCTCATGAACCGGTACATATTATAAAAACAGATTTTTATCCGGTTTTTTTGGCTCTTTTTGGAGGACTTACAAGTTCCACCTAGGTAGTGCTATGTATCCATGTATAGTCTGAATTTAATATATTTCCAGATTATGGTTGGGGGCCATATACAGAGCCACATATGTGAAGAGCAGCTGTCTCTGACGTTTTTGGGGAACGATATTGACATCCAGAAAGGTCTTAGCACAAGGCCCAAAACGAAGCCTGACCTAAATGTGAGGTGCTTTTGGGTGACAGCGGCAGAACCGTTGAGGCTAGAAGCACAATTCAATCACAGGAACCTTCCCAAGGTCCTCCCGATCTGTGCAAGCCTAACCTTGACAGTGTGGAATTAACCCTTAACAGTGAAAACAGGGTGTTTTCTTCTAACAGTTTACATTGACATCTCTCCCCATAGGAATACATTGCCTGCTGCCCTAAATTCAACCTGATGCCTATGTGGGTTATGATTGCCATCTCAAGCTGTCTTCAATGACAATCCATCAGGCCACTATGAGGATTACCTGTGTTGAGTTTAAGCTTCCTAGAGCAACCGGAAGTGGTTAAATTACCCTAAAAGTGGTTTTGATATACCCAACCTGCAGTTTGTATAAACACTGAGTTCAACCCTCTGTAAATCAGTCAGTTCTTAACGTAAAGACTTGAAACTCAGGATTCTGTAAAAGCCTACCCCAATGAGGATATGTGTTTATTTTCAGCTTCCTGTGACAACCGGAAGTGCCTTGAATTGGGGTCATAGGGGCTGTTTCAAAGGGTTAAAAAGGTCACATCTTTCTAAAATGTCATGTGTGTGATTAGGCAACCCTCATGAACCGGTACATATTATAAAAACAGATTTTTATCCGGTTTTTTTGGCTCTTTTTGGAGGACTTACAAGTTCCACCTAGGTAGTGCTATGTATCCATGTATAGTCTGAATTTAATATATTTCCAGATTATGGTTGGGGGCCATATACAGAGCCACATATGTGAAGAGCAGCTGTCTCTGACGTTTTTGGGGAACGATATTGACATCCAGAAAGGTCTTAGCACAAGGCCCAAAACGAAGCCTGACCTAAATGTGAGGTGCTTTTGGGTGACAGCGGCAGAACCGTTGAGGCTAGAAGCACAATTCAATCACAGGAACCTTCCCAAGGTCCTCCCGATCTGTGCAAGCCTAACCTTGACAGTGTGGAATTAACCCTTAACAGTGAAAACAGGGTGTTTTCTTCTAACAGTTTACATTGACATCTCTCCCCATAGGAATACATTGCCTGCTGCCCTAAATTCAACCTGATGCCTATGTGGGTTATGATTGCCATCTCAAGCTGTCTTCAATGACAATCCATCAGGCCACTATGAGGATTACCTGTGTTGAGTTTAAGCTTCCTAGAGCAACCGGAAGTGGTTAAATTACCCTAAAAGTGGTTTTGATATACCCAACCTGCAGTTTGTATAAACACTGAGTTCAACCCTCTGTAAATCAGTCAGTTCTTAACGTAAAGACTTGAAACTCAGGATTCTGTAAAAGCCTACCCCAATGAGGATATGTGTTTATTTTCAGCTTCCTGTGACAACCGGAAGTGCCTTGAATTGGGGTCATAGGGGCTGTTTCAAAGGGTTAAAAAGGTCACATCTTTCTAAAATGTCATGTGTGTGATTAGGCAACCCTCATGAACCGGTACATATTATAAAAACAGATTTTTATCCGTTTTTTTTGGCTCTTTTTGGAGGACTTACAAGTTCCACCTAGGTAGTGCTATGTATCCATGTATAGTCTGAATTTAATATATTTCCAGATTATGGTTGGGGGCCATATACAGAGCCACATATGTGAAGAGCAGCTGTCTCTGACGTTTTTGGGGAACGATATTGACATCCAGAAAGGTCTTAGCACAAGGCCCAAAACGAAGCCTGACCTAAATGTGAGGTGCTTTTGGGTGACAGCGGCAGAACCGTTGAGGCTAGAAGCACAATTCAATCACAGGAACCTTCCCAAGGTCCTCCCGATCTGTGCAAGCCTAACCTTGACAGTGTGGAATTAACCCTTAACAGTGAAAACAGGGTGTTTTCTTCTAACAGTTTACATTGACATCTCTCCCCATAGGAATACATTGCCTGCTGCCCTAAATTCAACCTGATGCCTATGTGGGTTATGATTGCCATCTCAAGCTGTCTTCAATGACAATCCATCAGGCCACTATGAGGATTACCTGTGTTGAGTTTAAGCTTCCTAGAGCAACCGGAAGTGGTTAAATTACCCTAAAAGTGGTTTTGATATACCCAACCTGCAGTTTGTATAAACACTGAGTTCAACCCTCTGTAAATCAGTCAGTTCTTAACGTAAAGACTTGAAACTCAGGATTCTGTAAAAGCCTACCCCAATGAGGATATGTGTTTATTTTCAGCTTCCTGTGACAACCGGAAGTGCCTTGAATTGGGGTCATAGGGGCTGTTTCAAAGGGTTAAAAAGGTCACATCTTTCTAAAATGTCATGTGTGTGATTAGGCAACCCTCATGAACCGGTACATATTATAAAAACAGATTTTTATCCGGTTTTTTTGGCTCTTTTTGGAGGACTTACAAGTTCCACCTAGGTAGTGCTATGTATCCATGTATAGTCTGAATTTAATATATTTCCAGATTATGGTTGGGGGCCATATACAGAGCCACATATGTGAAGAGCAGCTGTCTCTGACGTTTTTGGGGAACGATATTGACATCCAGAAAGGTCTTAGCACAAGGCCCAAAACGAAGCCTGACCTAAATGTGAGGTGCTTTTGGGTGACAGCGGCAGAACCGTTGAGGCTAGAAGCACAATTCAATCACAGGAACCTTCCCAAGGTCCTCCCGATCTGTGCAAGCCTAACCTTGACAGTGTGGAATTAACCCTTAACAGTGAAAACAGGGTGTTTTCTTCTAACAGTTTACATTGACATCTCTCCCCATAGGAATACATTGCCTGCTGCCCTAAATTCAACCTGATGCCTATGTGGGTTATGATTGCCATCTCAAGCTGTCTTCAATGACAATCCATCAGGCCACTATGAGGATTACCTGTGTTGAGTTTAAGCTTCCTAGAGCAACCGGAAGTGGTTAAATTACCCTAAAAGTGGTTTTGATATACCCAACCTGCAGTTTGTATAAACACTGAGTTCAACCCTCTGTAAATCAGTCAGTTCTTAACGTAAAGACTTGAAACTCAGGATTCTGTAAAAGCCTACCCCAATGAGGATATGTGTTTATTTTCAGCTTCCTGTGACAACCGGAAGTGCCTTGAATTGGGGTCATAGGGGCTGTTTCAAAGGGTTAAAAAGGTCACATCTTTCTAAAATGTCATGTGTGTGATTAGGCAACCCTCATGAACCGGTACATATTATAAAAACAGATTTTTATCCGGTTTTTTTGGCTCTTTTTGGAGGACTTACAAGTTCCACCTAGGTAGTGCTATGTATCCATGTATAGTCTGAATTTAATATATTTCCAGATTATGGTTGGGGGCCATATACAGAGCCACATATGTGAAGAGCAGCTGTCTCTGACGTTTTTGGGGAACGATATTGACATCCAGAAAGGTCTTAGCACAAGGCCCAAAACGAAGCCTGACCTAAATGTGAGGTGCTTTTGGGTGACAGCGGCAGAACCGTTGAGGCTAGAAGCACAATTCAATCACAGGAACCTTCCCAAGGTCCTCCCGATCTGTGCAAGCCTAACCTTGACAGTGTGGAATTAACCCTTAACAGTGAAAACAGGGTGTTTTCTTCTAACAGTTTACATTGACATCTCTCCCCATAGGAATACATTGCCTGCTGCCCTAAATTCAACCTGATGCCTATGTGGGTTATGATTGCCATCTCAAGCTGTCTTCAATGACAATCCATCAGGCCACTATGAGGATTACCTGTGTTGAGTTTAAGCTTCCTAGAGCAACCGGAAGTGGTTAAATTACCCTAAAAGTGGTTTTGATATACCCAACCTGCAGTTTGTATAAACACTGAGTTCAACCCTCTGTAAATCAGTCAGTTCTTAACGTAAAGACTTGAAACTCAGGATTCTGTAAAAGCCTACCCCAATGAGGATATGTGTTTATTTTCAGCTTCCTGTGACAACCGGAAGTGCCTTGAATTGGGGTCATAGGGGCTGTTTCAAAGGGTTAAAAAGGTCACATCTTTCTAAAATGTCATGTGTGTGATTAGGCAACCCTCATGAACCGGTACATATTATAAAAACAGATTTTTATCCGGTTTTTTTGGCTCTTTTTGGAGGACTTACAAGTTCCACCTAGGTAGTGCTATGTATCCATGTATAGTCTGAATTTAATATATTTCCAGATTATGGTTGGGGGCCATATACAGAGCCACATATGTGAAGAGCAGCTGTCTCTGACGTTTTTGGGGAACGATATTGACATCCAGAAAGGTCTTAGCACAAGGCCCAAAACGAAGCCTGACCTAAATGTGAGGTGCTTTTGGGTGACAGCGGCAGAACCGTTGAGGCTAGAAGCACAATTCAATCACAGGAACCCTCCCAAGGTCCTCCCGATCTGTGCAAGCCTAACCTTGACAGTGTGGAATTAACCCTTAACAGTGAAAACAGGGTGTTTTCTTCTAACAGTTTACATTGACATCTCTCCCCATAGGAATACATTGCCTGCTGCCCTAAATTCAACCTGATGCCTATGTGGGTTATGATTGCCATCTCAAGCTGTCTTCAATGACAATCCATCAGGCCACTATGAGGATTACCTGTGTTGAGTTTAAGCTTCCTAGAGCAACCGGAAGTGGTTAAATTACCCTAAAAGTGGTTTTGATATACCCAACCTGCAGTTTGTATAAACACTGAGTTCAACCCTCTGTAAATCAGTCAGTTCTTAACGTAAAGACTTGAAACTCAGGATTCTGTAAAAGCCTACCCCAATGAGGATATGTGTTTATTTTCAGCTTCCTGTGACAACCGGAAGTGCCTTGAATTGGGGTCATAGGGGCTGTTTCAAAGGGTTAAAAAGGTCACATCTTTCTAAAATGTCATGTGTGTGATTAGGCAACCCTCATGAACCGGTACATATTATAAAAACAGATTTTTATCCGTTTTTTTTGGCTCTTTTTGGAGGACTTACAAGTTCCACCTAGGTAGTGCTATGTATCCATGTATAGTCTGAATTTAATATATTTCCAGATTATGGTTGGGGGCCATATACAGAGCCACATATGTGAAGAGCAGCTGTCTCTGACGTTTTTGGGGAACGATATTGACATCCAGAAAGGTCTTAGCACAAGGCCCAAAACGAAGCCTGACCTAAATGTGAGGTGCTTTTGGGTGACAGCGGCAGAACCGTTGAGGCTAGAAGCACAATTCAATCACAGGAACCTTCCCAAGGTCCTCCCGATCTGTGCAAGCCTAACCTTGACAGTGTGGAATTAACCCTTAACAGTGAAAACAGGGTGTTTTCTTCTAACAGTTTACATTGACATCTCTCCCCATAGGAATACATTGCCTGCTGCCCTAAATTCAACCTGATGCCTATGTGGGTTATGATTGCCATCTCAAGCTGTCTTCAATGACAATCCATCAGGCCACTATGAGGATTACCTGTGTTGAGTTTAAGCTTCCTAGAGCAACCGGAAGTGGTTAAATTACCCTAAAAGTGGTTTTGATATACCCAACCTGCAGTTTGTATAAACACTGAGTTCAACCCTCTGTAAATCAGTCAGTTCTTAACGTAAAGACTTGAAACTCAGGATTCTGTAAAAGCCTACCCCAATGAGGATATGTGTTTATTTTCAGCTTCCTGTGACAACCGGAAGTGCCTTGAATTGGGGTCATAGGGGCTGTTTCAAAGGGTTAAAAAGGTCACATCTTTCTAAAATGTCATGTGTGTGATTAGGCAACCCTCATGAACCGGTACATATTATAAAAACAGATTTTTATCCGGTTTTTTTGGCTCTTTTTGGAGGACTTACAAGTTCCACCTAGGTAGTGCTATGTATCCATGTATAGTCTGAATTTAATATATTTCCAGATTATGGTTGGGGGCCATATACAGAGCCACATATGTGAAGAGCAGCTGTCTCTGACGTTTTTGGGGAACGATATTGACATCCAGAAAGGTCTTAGCACAAGGCCCAAAACGAAGCCTGACCTAAATGTGAGGTGCTTTTGGGTGACAGCGGCAGAACCGTTGAGGCTAGAAGCACAATTCAATCACAGGAACCTTCCCAAGGTCCTCCCGATCTGTGCAAGCCTAACCTTGACAGTGTGGAATTAACCCTTAACAGTGAAAACAGGGTGTTTTCTTCTAACAGTTTACATTGACATCTCTCCCCATAGGAATACATTGCCTGCTGCCCTAAATTCAACCTGATGCCTATGTGGGTTATGATTGCCATCTCAAGCTGTCTTCAATGACAATCCATCAGGCCACTATGAGGATTACCTGTGTTGAGTTTAAGCTTCCTAGAGCAACCGGAAGTGGTTAAATTACCCTAAAAGTGGTTTTGATATACCCAACCTGCAGTTTGTATAAACACTGAGTTCAACCCTCTGTAAATCAGTCAGTTCTTAACGTAAAGACTTGAAACTCAGGATTCTGTAAAAGCCTACCCCAATGAGGATATGTGTTTATTTTCAGCTTCCTGTGACAACCGGAAGTGCCTTGAATTGGGGTCATAGGGGCTGTTTCAAAGGGTTAAAAAGGTCACATCTTTCTAAAATGTCATGTGTGTGATTAGGCAACCCTCATGAACCGGTACATATTATAAAAACAGATTTTTATCCGGTTTTTTTGGCTCTTTTTGGAGGACTTACAAGTTCCACCTAGGTAGTGCTATGTATCCATGTATAGTCTGAATTTAATATATTTCCAGATTATGGTTGGGGGCCATATACAGAGCCACATATGTGAAGAGCAGCTGTCTCTGACGTTTTTGGGGAACGATATTGACATCCAGAAAGGTCTTAGCACAAGGCCCAAAACGAAGCCTGACCTAAATGTGAGGTGCTTTTGGGTGACAGCGGCAGAACCGTTGAGGCTAGAAGCACAATTCAATCACAGGAACCTTCCCAAGGTCCTCCCGATCTGTGCAAGCCTAACCTTGACAGTGTGGAATTAACCCTTAACAGTGAAAACAGGGTGTTTTCTTCTAACAGTTTACATTGACATCTCTCCCCATAGGAATACATTGCCTGCTGCCCTAAATTCAACCTGATGCCTATGTGGGTTATGATTGCCATCTCAAGCTGTCTTCAATGACAATCCATCAGGCCACTATGAGGATTACCTGTGTTGAGTTTAAGCTTCCTAGAGCAACCGGAAGTGGTTAAATTACCCTAAAAGTGGTTTTGATATACCCAACCTGCAGTTTGTATAAACACTGAGTTCAACCCTCTGTAAATCAGTCAGTTCTTAACGTAAAGACTTGAAACTCAGGATTCTGTAAAAGCCTACCCCAATGAGGATATGTGTTTATTTTCAGCTTCCTGTGACAACCGGAAGTGCCTTGAATTGGGGTCATAGGGGCTGTTTCAAAGGGTTAAAAAGGTCACATCTTTCTAAAATGTCATGTGTGTGATTAGGCAACCCTCATGAACCGGTACATATTATAAAAACAGATTTTTATCCGTTTTTTTTGGCTCTTTTTGGAGGACTTACAAGTTCCACCTAGGTAGTGCTATGTATCCATGTATAGTCTGAATTTAATATATTTCCAGATTATGGTTGGGGGCCATATACAGAGCCACATATGTGAAGAGCAGCTGTCTCTGACGTTTTTGGGGAACGATATTGACATCCAGAAAGGTCTTAGCACAAGGCCCAAAACGAAGCCTGACCTAAATGTGAGGTGCTTTTGGGTGACAGCGGCAGAACCGTTGAGGCTAGAAGCACAATTCAATCACAGGAACCTTCCCAAGGTCCTCCCGATCTGTGCAAGCCTAACCTTGACATCTTTCTAAAATGTCATGTGTTTGATTAGGCAACCCTCATGAACTGGTACATATTATAAAAACAGATTTTTTGTATCCGTTGTTTTTGGCCCTTTTTGGAACGTTTACAAATTCTATCTAACTAAGGGTATTCGTACATTTCTAGTCTTCAAAGCTATTGAGGGGATTTGTCTAGGGGGTCATAGCTTAAACATGTCTATGGCAATGAGGGGAGATGCGTATGTGAGTCTCGAGCTAATCAGACCATTGATATAAGAAGCCTTGCCCCTGGACACTTGTAACTTAACTGGGTGGCACAACGTGGCACTCCCGACATCATACTTGAATACTGAGCCAATAGCAGCATCTATATATTAGAAATGGCCTTAGGCCCCATAAAGTTCATAAACGAGATGGGCGTGGCCACCCTACCTTCATACTTGAGGCTTTAGCCAACCGCAAAATATATATACAGTACCAGTCAAATGTTTGGACACACATACTCATTCAAGGGATTCTATATTTTTACTATTTTCTACATTGTAGAATAATATTGTAGACATCAAAACTATGAAATAACACATATGGAATCACATAGTAACCAAAAAAGTGTTAAACAAATAAAAATATATTTGAGATTTGACATTATTTTAAGTAAACACCCTTTGCCTTGATGACAGCTTCGCACACTCTTGGCACTCTCTTCGCACACTCTTGACAGCTTCATAAGGTAGTCACCTGGAATGCATTTCAATTAACAGGTGTGCCTTGTTAAAAGTACATTTGTGGAATTTCTTTCTTTCTTAATGCGTTTGAGCCAATCAGTTGTGTTGTGACAAGGTAGGGGTGGTATACAGAAGATAGCTCTATTTGGTAAAATACCAAGTCCCTATTATGGCAAGAACAGCGCAAGTAAGCAAAGACAAACGACAGTCCATCATTACTTAAAGACATGAAGGTCAGTCAATGAGGAAAATGTCAATAACTTTTTAAAAGTTTCTTCAAGTGCAGTCACAAAAACCATCAAGCGCTATAATTAAACTGGCTCTCATGAGGACCGCCACAGGAAAGGAAGAACCAGAGTTACCTCTGCTGCAGAGGATGAGTTCATTAGAGTTACCAGCCTCAGATTGCAGCCCAAATAAATGCTTCCCAGAGTTCAAGTAACATCAACTGTTCAGAGGAGAATGCGTGAATCAGGCCTTCATGGCCGAATTGCTGCAAAGAAACCACTACTAAAGGACACCAAAAATAAGAAGAGACTTGTTTGGCCCAAGAAACTCTAGCAATGGACATTAGACCGGTGGAAATCTGTCCTTTGGTCTGATGAGTCCAAATTTGAAATGTTTGGGTCCAACTGTGTCTTTGTGAGACGCAGAGCAGGTAAACGGATTATCTATGCATGTGTGGTTCCCACCGTGAAGCATGGAGAAGGAGGTGTGGTGGTGCTTTGCTGGTGACACTGTCAGAGATTTATTTAGAATTCAAGGCACACTTAACCAGCATGGCTACCACAGCATTCTGCAGCGATACACCGTCTGCGCTTAGTGGGGATATCATTTATTTTTCAAAAGGACAATGACCCAAAACTCACCTCCAGGCTGTGTAAGGGCTATTTGACCAAGGAGAGTGATGGAGTGCTGCATCAGATGACCTGGCCTCCACAATCAGCCGACCTCAACCCAATTGAGATGGTTTGGGATGAGTTGGACCGTAGAGTGAAGGAAAAGCAACCAACAAGTACTCAGCATATGTGAGAACTCCTTCAAGACTGCTGGAAAAGCATTCCAGGTGAAGCTGGGTGAGAGAATGCCAAGAGTGTGCAAAGCTGTCATCAAGGCAAAGGGTTTAAAGAATCTCAAATATAAAATATATTTTGAGTTGTTTAACACTTTTTTGGTTACAACATGATTCCATATGTATTATTCTCAGTTTTGATGTTTTCACTATTATTCTACAATGTAGAAAATAGTAAAAATAAAGAAAAACCCTTAAATGAGTTTGTGTGTCCAAACTTTTGACTGGTACTGTATATTAGAGTTGGCTTTAGGCACTTAAAGTCACAGATCTAGGATCAGTTGACCTCCACTCAATGTTAACATGAGCCACTAATATCTTACTTCAGTATTGTCTATAGCAGTTTCTTCATTAAGACTTATATTTGGCCTTAATATACACTGCTCAAAAAAATATAGGGAACACTTAAACAACACAATGTAACTCCAAGTCAATCACACTTCTGTGAAATCAAACTGTCCACTTAGGAAGCAACACTGATTGACAATAAATTTCACATGCTGTTGTGCAAATGGAATAGACAACATGTGGAAATTATAGGCAATTAGCAAGACACCCCCAATAAAGGAGTGGTTCTGCTGGTGGTGACCACAGACCACTTCTCAGTTCCTATGCTTCCTGGGTGATGTTTTGTTCACTTTTGAATGCTGGCGGTGCTTTCACTCTAGTGGTAGCATGAGACGGAGTCTACAACCCACACAAGTGGCTCAGGTAGTGCAGCTCATCCAGGATGGCACATCAATGCGAGCTGTGGCAAGGAGGTTTGCTGTGTCTGTCAGCGTAGTGTCCAGAGCATGGAGGCGCTACCAGGAGACAGGCCAGTACATCAGGAGACGTGGAGGAGGCCGTAGGAGGGCAACAACCCAGCAGCAGGACCGCTACCTCCGCCTTTGTGCAAGGAGGAGTAGGAGGAGCACTGCCAGAGCCCTGCAAAATGACCTCCAGCAGGCCACAAATGTGCATGTGTCTGCTCAAACGGTCAGAAACAGACTCCATGAGGGTGGTATGAGGGCCCGACGTCCACAGGTGGGGGTTGTGCTTAGAGCCCAACACCGTGCAGGACGTTTGGCATTTGCCAGAGAACACCAAGATTGGCAAATTTGCCACTGGCGCCCAGTGCTCTTCACAGATGAAAGCAGGTTCACACTGAGCACATGTGACAGACGTGACAGAGTCTGGAGACGCCGTGGAGAACGTTCTGCTGCCTGCAACATCCTCCAGCATGACCGGTTTGGCGGTGGGTCAGTCATGGTGTGGGGTGGCATTTCTTTGGGGGGCCGCACAGCCCTCAATGTGCTCGCCAGAGGTAGCCTGACTGCCATTAGGTACCGAGATGAGATCCTCAGACCCCTTGTGAGAACATATGCTGGTGCTGTTGGCCCTGGGTTCCTCCTAATGCAAGACAATGCTAGACCTCATGTGGCTGGAGTGTGTCAGCAGTTCCTGCAAGAGGAAGGCATTGATGCTATGGACTGGCCCGCCCGTTCCCCAGACCTGAATCCAATTGAGCACATCTGGGACATCATGCCTCGCTCCATCCACCAACGCCACACTGCACCACAGACTGTCCAGGAGTTGGCGGATGCTTTAGTCCAGGTCTGGGAGGAGATCCCTCAGGAGACCATCCGCCACCTCATCAGGAGCATGCCCAGGCGTTGTAGGAAGGTCATACAGGCACGTGGAGGCCACACACACTACTGAGCTTCATTTTGACTTGTTTTAAGGACATTACATCAAAGTTGGATCAGCCTGTATTGTGGTTTTCCACTTTAATTTTGAGTGTGACTCCAAATCCAGACCTCCATGGGTTGATAAATTTGATTTCCATTGACCATTTTTGTGTGATTTTGTTGTCATCACATTTAACTATGTAAAGAAAAAGGTATTTAAGAATATTTCATTCATTCAGATCTAGGATGTGTTATTTTAGTGTTCCCTTTATTTTTTTGAGCAGTGTATATGACTTTGTGGTTGTGGGTGGATGTCAACTGCTGGCTGGAATTCTCACTCAACTGTACCACTAATATGAACCTGTTCTACAGACTCTTGTAGACTACTATGCACTGAAAAACAGTTAATATGTTACAAATCAAAGCTTAACATTGAAATATGTGATTTCAAATGATTAAGTTAAATTCAGATAGGCATGTTATGTGCTCTCTAACACAAACATAAAATGTGTTGTTGCTGTAGACCTTTTAACAGATCTAGGAGCAGTTGACCACAGAATGTTAACATTAGCCACTAATATCTGACTTCAGTACTGTCTATAGCTGTTTGTTCATTAATACTTATATGTGGCCTTAATATACAGCATATGACCTGGTAAAGGAGAGGGGGATGGGAGCAGAGAAGGGGATGGGAGGCTGCTCAATGATTGGCTGTAGTGTAGGGCGTGTCATACAATGTATCAAAATTTCAACTGCTGGCTGGAATTCTCACTCAACTGTACCACTAATATGAACCTGTTCTACAGACTCTTGTAGACTACTATGCACTGAAAAACAGTTAATATGTTACAAATCAAAGCTTAACATTGAAATATGTGATTTCAAATGATTAAGTTAAATTCAGATAGGCATGTTATGTGCTCTCTAACACAAACATAAAATGTGTTGTTGTTGTAGACCTTTTAACAGATCTAGTTGACCTCCACAGAATGTGCACATTAGCCACTAATATCTGACTTCAGTACAGTTTATAGAGGTGTATATGTCTGTCTGTGTCTTTCAGTTTCTATTTAGACTACATCAAATATGAAGAAGCTGTGCAGCCACACCATGTTCAACATGTTACCTAATTAGCTAGCTAGCTGACAATCTGGTTTACCTGTAGCATATAAACATTTGTTGGCACAGAAAGAAAGGGGATACGAAAAATGATTGATCAAATTCCTCCTGACACTATCTGACTGGGTTAATAACTTAATATTAAGTTAATATGGACCCATTGTCTTAGACTTGAACTCTTGGACCAAACAGTGGGACTCTGATTTCAGCCATAGGGACTTGTGACTCGACTCCTGACTCCAACATTGGTGACTTTGACTCAACTCAGAGTAGCCATAGGGTCTTGTGAATTGACTCGGACTTATGCTTTTGTGACTCAACTACAACACTGCTGCCATTACATGGCTACTACTACTGCTTCAACTACCAATTCTAGCAAGTTGTACCCCAGGTTGGGTACACTTTTCTGCTGCTCCCTCAAAAGCATTAAGCAGACATTTTGATTATACCTCCCTCCCCATAACTCTCTGTTGGGGTGAGGCTTTCTACAAATATACGCAGCAAGAGGATTACAACAGCTAACACAGGAAGCTGAAATCCTGGGGTCTGCCTTATGTTCCCTCAGTTCTACCCCAGTTTGAAAATGTGCTTTTCATCCATGACCAGGCCATGTTTCGGCCATTTTGCCGCACTAGGCAAGTCTGCAATAGACCTTCTCCTACCCGGAAAAGAAATAGGCCTATAGTGTACAATGTTGGCCTATAATGTCATTTTATAACTAGGCCTAACATTTGATAGCCTACCATTTGTAAAACATGCAGTTGCGTTGGCTTTATTAACCCAGTCCTGATTCCTGACAAAGGCTTATAGGGACTTGTCCTTTAAGATATGAACATCAGCTACTCATCAGCTACCCAATGTTATTATGAGTTTTCTTGAGGCTTTTTGCAAAGAGATCAATGCTGATGTAAAGGCCTACGTCTTCACAGCAGTACAAACCTGAAATCACGTATTATCATTACATTTTATTCCACATTGTGAAACCAGGGATCTAGTGGAAGATAAATGCAAATATGATTAAAAAAAGGCCTGTTATAAGAGAGAAAGAGAGATTGTGGGAGTAGCTGAGTGCCTATAGTGAGAGATGGCTGTTAATATCAGTAGGCTGTTTGAGTGGTCTGTGGGCAGGTAATTAATCTGATTGCTGATGGGTTAGGTTGCTAGATCAAATCTTAACCTGCCATAAGCTACTTTTGTGTCAGCAAGTCTCCCCAGTGAAAAATGTACATATCCACCACTCCATCTTTCATGTACAGACCATTCAAGTAGCTGCACTTACCACCTCACTGATACTGATTGTGTAAGCTACAAACCCAAATTGTCTAAGGAAATGTGGCTAACAGTAATAACATTGCAGACATATTCAGAAATCTGGGCTGATGGAATCATTGTTATGCATATCTACTGGCCATAATTTCCGCTTGAGGTCCTGCCCCTCCCCCACTGCAAAGTGCACAACAGTACCAAACTATCAAAGGTTTTATAGGTCAACACAGTCCCCCCCCTCCCCCGTCCTTTGTATATTATTTATATATACTTGTGTTCCCATATGTACTTCCTGTATTTATGTGTTGTTAATAAAAATATTATAATAATAAAAGATACACAGTTCCCCCTCCCCCATGTTGCAGCATAAATCTCTGCTCAAGGTTGCCATGTACACTATTTGTGGTTTATTGATGTACTTTTAAAACTTTGTGGCAGGAGAAAGGTTTTGGTCGCTAGGTGGAAGTTGTTATACTACTTCTATATTGCAACGTTACCAACATGGCATTTAAAAAAAATCATTAATTTCGCCGTATTCTGCTAAAATTGTGCTAGTGAAGGTGGGTTTTGAAGGCTGGTTTTGAGCAGACTCCTAGAAATTTGAAATTGACCTGGCAAACCTGTCCCTGCCTGAGCGTGATCACCACTGAAGTAGCTGTGCAGCACGTGTTTTAAGGAAGAGGAGGATGGTTGCAGATGTTTGCATTCATGCAAGAAGGTAAGCTATTAACTAAACTGTTAACCAATATTTTAGCTAAAATTGTATTTGGTGTATTGACAAGCAATGCATGTTCTCGTTGTCTTTATTTTTAATGAATTAATGTCAGTCATGTATGTCTTTCGGTGGAATCCAACATGCATTGACGATGTCTGAAAGCCGCATTGTGTCAGATATACTGCGTCATGACATTGAAATTGGCAGGTTTATCCAAACAATTCATTAATGTGCAATTGTTACTTTGCATGTTTCTACCTTATAGTTATTTGTGGCTTGCTAACGGTTAGTGTGCTAGCTAACTGTTAGCGTGCTAGCTAACGGTTAGCATGCTACCCATGCTAGTTAAAAAAAGAAATATGCTAGCTATGGTTGCAAGCTAGCTAATAAGTTTAGCATAATTGGTAAACGTGTCTATGATTTAGAATACATGATTGTGGTTAACACAATGTTACATGCATTGGAAAATAATATTGCTATAGTGTAACAAGCTAGCAAGAAAAGCCAGTTCCTTTTCATCTGTTTTGTCAAGTCATAAGCCTGTATGTGTGTTAAAATATTTAAACCCCCTCATTAAATTAATGTATTGAAGTTGCGCCCGTTTTTTATAGCCCTTTCTTACCCAAATACCGTTTTTTACATTGAAATAATTCAGATGAAAATAAGAAATATGTTAAACTAATTAAGAAATAAGTGACCAGATTTTTTTTATTGAAAACCATGGACATTAGTTTGGGTGGGGGGAGGGGCGTGGTGGGGTTCCTAGTTCTTTTTTTTTTGCACATAAAAGAGTGAAACACCACAACAAGTATAAGGGTTGTGGAAAGTGTCCATTTTGGTAGGACTGTGACAATTCACTGTCTTGAAAAAATATATACATATACTGGCAGATTCTTTAACCAAATCCCTATTTCTTACACACATTTTTTAAGATCGAAAACATAATGGAAGATAAGAGTCCAGGAACCTACAAAGTAACCAATGCGGTATGTTTTCTGATTTGCCTAGTATTTAGAGTACGCTTGCCTTGCTTTAGCCAAACCACTCATACTGATTCTCTTTTAGTCCATCCATAAAAGCAGATTCAGCTTTAGTTGCATGCAGGAACTTGCATAATGTGCTTCTGTTATGCTTATACTTGCTTTTTTACCTTGAAAGTAGTTTTAAAAAAACAGAAATTGTAATAGATGTTTGTTGGACCTCTATTAGTCAATGATAACAGCCCCTCTATTAGTCAATGATAACAGTCATTGGTGTCCCCCAGCCCCTCTATTAGTCAATGATAACAGCCCCTCTATTAGTCAATGATAACAGTCATTGGTGTCCCCCAGCCCCTCTATTAGTCAATGATAACAGTCATTGGTGTCCCCCAGCCCATCCCCTGTTGTGTGCCGAGCAATCTTGTCATTCTATTAAGTCTCAACGTTTCTTTTTGTCTTCCTTTACAAAGGCACTGCAGAGGCTAAGAAGGCGCATGGAAAATCTAAAGAAGCATAGTTCAACTTGTGAGGCCAGATTTGAAAAGGAAAAGATAAATCCCGAAGCGCAGGTTTGTCAGTTGTTTAGAATGAGGATACTGGGGATGGTTGAATCGTTATCATATCCTATTGCCTAATTTGCACATGACTAATATCATTTTATTGTATCCTTAGATGTCAGACACCGAGGCTGCCAGTACCTCTGAGGCTGCCAGTACCTCTGAGGCTGCCAGTACCTCTGAGGCTGCCAGTACCTCTGAGGCTGCCAGTACTTCTGGGTCGATAGTCAATGTGTTGGATGATGCACCACCGTTGATCAGAACAGACAGTATATACGTAAGTTAAAGTGTCATTCAACACCAGCACATACTGTAAGTTCTTGTGAATCAGCTTTGTAAATCAAAGATGGGCAAGTCTGCACTTTCATCCCATATTCATAGTATTATAACATAAACAAGTAGAGGAGCACAGTCGTAACTAATCAAAATGTGCCGGTGTCCAAATACTTTGTAATCTGTCTAGTTATCCAATATAATTTTTTTCTTCAATACAGTTGACCAAAGCTATGCTTGGATACAAGACTGATGACTCAATATCCAGCATTGACAACAGTGAAGGTGATTATGTCCCAGGGCCATCAGAATCATCAGAGGAAGACAATTCTGATGATTTTTCAGAACCAAAGACAAGGGTGGACAGCAGTAAACACGTTGATTTAGTCTCAGAGGGAGACAGTTCAGATAAAATAGCAGGAGTCAAGAGAAGGAATCACTACAAGAAGACTAGCAAGAGATGCAGAAGTTCCTCAGAAGAAAACAGCTCAAATGAAGAAACAGAACTCAAGAGAAAGAATCAATATGCAAATACTTATAAGAGATGTACTAGTTCCCCAATGTCAAACACTAGCAGTGAATCATTGCTTGTAATGAATGTCTCAGAATTAGATGGATCCAAAAAGTACCACCAAAAAAAGCACTTCTGTCTGTTTTGCGAGCAACCGCAATCCAAAATTGCCCGTCATTTACAACGTAAACATGGGGATGAAATAGAAGTAGCTACTGCACTTCGGTTTGCAAAGAGATCAAAAGCTAGGAGACTTCAGCTGAATCTTCTTCGCAAGAAGGGGAATCGGGCACACAACATTCAGGCACTTAAAGAAGGAAAGGGGGTTTTGGTACCATGTAAACAAACAAGTAATGACAAGACCAATCACCAGGACTATCAGCATTGTTTTGCCTGCCATGGGCTCTTTAAACGCAAATCTATGTGGAGGCATGTGGCAAGGTGCACACTAGCACAACACGTTCGAAAGGAGATGCCTGGCAAAACCAGAATACAGGCGCTCTGTGCTAATGCTCAACCGGTTGCTAAAGGAGTGAGTGAAAAGGTATGGAAACTTGTGAGTAACATGGCTCAAGATGATGTAGCCCATGCAGTAAAACAAGACAGATACATCTTGGCATTGGGTGAAAAAATGTACAACAAGAAAGGGGAGAACCCCTCACAACACCAGCACATTCGTCAAACTTTGCGAGAACTAGGGAGACTTGTGATTAAAGGTAGAAAGGTGACACCACTGAAAAAGATGAAGGATTATATCAACCCAAAACACTTCCAACACATCATAAAAGCTGTCAAAGAAGTGACTGGCTATGATGAAAAGACAAACAAATTCGAAAAAGCAACCCTGGCGACAAAGCTTGGGCAAAGCATCCAGAAAATTGCAGACATCATGGAGGGTGAAGCTCTTATTACCCAGAATGAAGAAAAGTTGAAGCTTGTCCGAGACTTCCAAGGCATCTACCGTCTTCGCTGGAATGAAATGATCTCTTCTGCTGCATATCGTACACTTGAACAGAAGAAATGGAACGCACCGCAGCTTATTCCATTAGCAGATGACGTTAAAAAAATACACATGTACTTAGATGAAAAGCAGAAACAATACTACAACCAACTGTGCGATGAGAAAACCTCAGGAAAATGGAGCAATCTAGCAAAAGTGATACTGGCTCAGATGATTATCTTCAACAGGAAAAGAGAGGGAGAGGTGTCAAAGATGTCTGTGGCAACATTTCACTCCAGGGACAAATCCCCACTTAACAAAGATGTTGCAGTGGCGCTAACAGAGGTTGAGAGACTACTCTGTGCGCATTTTGAACGCATTGAAACCTGTGGGAAGCGTGGCAGGAAGGTGCCTGTAATCCTTACTCCAGTGATGGTGGAATCTTTAGAGCTGCTTATCAAAGAGCGGTGCTCATGTGGAGTGAGCGAAGGAAATATCTACTTATTTGCCAGGCCAGGATATGATACACATTTTCGGGGGAATGACTGCATCCGCGCCTATGCCAAACAATGTGGTGCCAAGTTACCTGAAGCATTGTCATCAACTAAACTACGAAAACAGGTTGCCACCCTCTCCAGAGTGTTAAATCTCAATGATACAGAACAGGACCAGTTTGCTGACTTCTTGGGTCACGACATTCGGATTCATCGAAAGTTCTACCGTCTTCCAGAGGGAACGCTTCAGTTGGCCAAAATAAGTAAAATACTGATGGCATGTGAACAGGGCAGATTGGCAGAGTTCAAGGGGAAAAGTCTGGATCAAATAACCATCAGTCCCAGTGGTAAGTTTACCCCCAGTGTTTAGTTTAATGGCAAAAAGTTTACACTGACAATAAAAACAAAGGTTTTGTTTTGCGCAGATTTAGCTTGCCTCAATTTAGCATTCTTCTTTTGGCCATCTTTTAGAAAAAAGCATGGCTGGAAATAATGAGGCTGCAGACTCTTGTTCATCAGAGAACGACTCTGAGAGAGAGGAGTCATCTGAAAAATCCTATGAAGAAAATCTGACCGGTATGCCTATACCTTACATAGATATGGACGTATTCTTAATTACAATGTCCTTTTCGAAAAATACATGTTTTCCACTGATGTTTTCCAGGAGAGATGTCAGCGATTCGGGCCAAACAGCCAATGACTAAGGGAAAGCTGGGACAAAAGAGAGGCTCACATGGTTAGACTGTTTCCTGCTGTCTTCAGTCAGTGCATTTTCACTCTGGCAAAAAATGCTGACTCTAATTTCTTGTGCACTGATTTAACTTGCTGCAATTTGCTTTTGTTTTTATTGTCTTTTACAAACTGTTATGTCTGAAGAAATTGATGCTGCAGCCACTGATTGTGCATCAGAGAACGACTCTGAGAGAGAGGAGTCGTCTGAAAAATCCTATGAAGAAAATCTGACCGGTATGCCTATACCTTACATAGATATGGACGTATTCTTAATTACAATGTCCTTTTCGAAAAATACATGTTTTCCACTGATGTTTTCCAGGAGAGATGTCAGCGATTCGGGCCAAACAGCCAATCACCAAGGGAAAGCTGGGACAAAAGAGAGGCTCACATGGTTAGACTGTTTCCTGCTGTCTTCAGTCAGTGCATTTTCATTCTGTAGTGTCAACGTATAGTACAGTGCTGGTCCAGATCAATCCTGTCTTCATCAGTTGGTGTATTTCCAACCATGCCAGTACAGAACGGATTAGTTTGGATTGGACACAAGTCAAGACGTTAGATCTGAACTAGTGTGTCAGGATAGATGATAACACAGAAGGATTACCACACTTTACATTGTTTTTCCTGGGGGAGGGAACTTAATTTAATAAGTATTGCTTTTATTAGAAGGTTTACATTGCAAACAATTTGATGGGCTTAGATTCCATACAGATTGAGTCTGCCTTGATGTCAGCATTGCACATTCTTCTCTCACATCCTTATCTATGTAGTTATTTAGTTGGGATTGTTAGTTTAACCTCAACACACTTTGCAGAAACAGCTGCAACCTTGTAGAGTTAATACAGAGATGAACACATACTGTATTGTACTCAACCTTTATTTAATGTAGTCATTCATAATGTCATCTCTTTCCAAAGGTGCCAAAGGAACAAAAAGGTTTTGGTCGACAATAGAGGTGGATGCAGTTGAAGATTCCTTGATGAATTTTATCCGAATGGGAAAAACGCCTGGAAAACAAGACTGTGAGAAATGCATTGCTGCTTCTGGCCAAGCGCTAGTAAACAGGGACTGGAGAGCAGTAAAGTTCTATGTACACAACAGAATAGTTGCAGATCAGAGAAAATAAGTGTATAAGATGCTTCTATCTTGGTGTACCTCTGAGGATTTAATGGGACTTACTTGACTTAAGCTCATAGGCAGTTAATGAATGTCCTCCATCTCACTCTGTTTGGGGGAAGTTTTCCCAGGTGGGTTGTTCACTTTTGGAGTGATTAAGGTCTCAAGAATACAAAGCCTGCTGACTTTGAATGTTACAGAAAAATTAAAAAAAAAATTCTAAACTATTAATCTGTTACTTGGATATAATGACTCTATTACTGAAATGGTTGTTCCAGTTTAAATACTTTACAGAAGAACTACACTACAGTAGAACTACACTACAGTAGAACTACACTACAGCCGTTGAGTTGCCATCCGTGTTGCATCATTGTGGCATTCTACATGCAATATTTTCAGTCATAAAATAGAATGAATGCATCAAATATCGATGTAATAAATGTATCACTAGTCACTTAAACAATGCCACTTTATATAATGTTTACATACCCTACATTACTCATCTCATATGTATATACTGTCCTCTATACCATCTACTGCATCTTGCCTATGCCGTTCGGCCATCGCTCATTCATATATTTATATGTACATATTCTTATTCATTCCTTTACACTTGTGTGTAAAAGGTAGTTGTGAAATTGTTACATTACTTGTTAGATATTACTGCACGGTCGGAACTAGAAGCACAAGCAATGCGCTACACTCGCATTAACGTCTGCTAACCATGTGTATTTGACCGATTTGATTTGATTTGATTTGCAATGTGCGGTCTCAAGTAGGTGGTAAAATTACAAGTGATCTTTTTTCAAGATGTCGGCAACTTTCGGTGATTTCCTCATATTAGATTTTTTTTCTAGCTCATGAGTGTAATTTCTGTGATTCTATGATGTCTGGAAAGCAGGGTCCTAAAAAGGTATGTAAATGTGAGGAGTCCTAAATTGGTTAGAAATGCAAGACTGTGTGTGTGTGTGTGTGTGTGTGTGTGTGTGTGTGTGTGTGTGTGTGTGTGTGTGTGTGTGTGTGTGTGTGTGTGTGTGTGTGTGTGTGTGTGTGTGTGTGTGTGTGTGTGTGTGTGTGTGTGTGTGTGTGTGTGTGATGTAAGAATAGAGCTCCAGTAATTGGTTCTTCCTATCTGTGAGAGCAGGTTTGTCAGATGCAGACAGGTGTGTGTGTGGCGGAGGTGAGAACACTTTGAAACACACGTTTACCAACATGGCTCCTGGGAGCTGCTAGGAGCCTCTGGGGAGTTAGATAGATTCTATATAGAACAAATGGGATTCTCAACAGTATATATGTTGAACACACAACGACACACTGTGGTAAAACATTTACAGTGTTCTCACAAACAATATGGACATGAAATCTTTGGGGACAGACACATCTCTATGTCCTAACCTGTTTTCTTCACAATAGGAGTATTCCCAGATGCTGTTCTGGTTGAAAATCTATTCGGTTAACTTGTGATCAACTTGAAACCACTTGAAATATAATTGGACTTTTAGTACTGTAGATAAATGGTGTTTTGATGGCTTTGCTCCATTCAAAATGCGTCCACTGTACAACGTGTTGCCTTCATTCCCAGAGCTTGTTCAGTAGTATGACCATTTAGCTGATGGTTTTCTATTAAATGACTCACAGGTGATGCATTCACTATATGACTCATTTTGTGTTCCTTAGATTGCAGTTATATTTGCAGTGTTGTGCAATAAACGGAACAATTGTGAATAACATACTGTGCTAATGGAAGACATGGGAGACATGGAGGCATCAGCCAGACAGGCGGAGAAGGCAAACTGCTGTGTTGACAGATAACGGTAGTTCTGGTGAGTCTTTGAAGTGATTTAATTTGTGTGTTTATCGCAATGGGACTCTAGGCCATCGGTAAAAAAAATATATCGGAAAATAAAGAGATACAAGTTTCTTAGTAAACGTTTATCACATTCAAAGTGCATGTAAGTAAAAAAACTGAACCAGATAAAAATGAGCAGCCCAAGTTAAAGAATATGGTACCAATCTGAGGGCAGCATGAACCATCTGCCGTGGTAGCAAAGGGCTCCTTCAGATGAGGGGTCACTGAAAGCAGCTGGGCACACAATCGTTTTTATTTTCGGTGATGCTATTGTGTCACAGGATTCTCTCTGAATATACAATGGGATTATGGAGTGGGTGCTGTGTGTTGGTGTTGTTCAGTGGGAGGAATATGCATAGGGATTTTCTGCATCTGTTTCACAGAGGGCATTGGTGGATCTAATAGGGAGAAGTTATCTAGGTTACTCATTGTGAACTGTTTTGTGTTGAGCCTGTGGGGGGGGGGGGGGTGCTGTTGCCCTGCTTTTCTGAGCAGATGAGTGCAGATCACTCGTTGTGAGTGTTGAGGAAAAGCCTTGAAATAGAAATGATCGAAGAACGAGACATTTTTATTCTAGTACCAATCTCCTAGGAGACAAGCTCCCCCATGCACACTGTGATGAAGCAGAGAAAATGAGCTGATTATGTGAAATTTAAAATCCAACGTTTTTTCCACATCTGCCAATCAACAGCTATCTCCTCTGGAACTGTCTTGCAAAGCTACGTGGCGTGCTGTATGTGAGCAGGCCTGTCGGTGCGTGCCTGTAGGCCTACACATGCCAAAGCAATACTCCACCACATGGGTAAATAACCCAACTCAATCCTCAGTGCCGAGTAGTTCCAAACATCTATTGACACGGTCTTGTACTCTGGAGAGGGCACACTGTATTTGGCAGTTGGTGACATTTTCTTATTAATTAGAACTCACTTAACGATCAGGATTTGATGCAGTGCCGCAATGATCCTCTCACATGTTATTAATCTTTGTCACAGTTGCTGGATTTTAAAAGTGTGATAAATATGCATGAAACAAAAGGCGATTTGTTTGGATCGGAAGGTTTTTGGGATTGTATTTGCATTGCCCCCCTGCAAATCCGATCAATCGGAATACTTACAAGAGAGGCAAGCAGAGAGACAAGCTGGGTTTGTGTTCTTGTGTCAGCTATCTTTTACTCCATTGAACCACAACGATAATATCATGCCTGTCACTGCAGTTTTTAGGGAAGGGATTTTGTCTGCCTCGTTTTTCAAACAACACTTTATATTTGCCCCAAGACGATTTGTGAAGCCAGTACTGGCTTGTGAAGGTAGGCTTTGCATATATGACATCAAATCACATGCAGACATTTCCTCAGACATATCTTATATTTGTAAGACATCCTGTTGACATGTAATCCCTAAAGCTAATGCAATACGGCGTTCATGGAGACCCTGACTGCTTTGAACATTCAGTAGTCCAATAGTTAGAGGATAAAAACGTAATATTCCTGGCTCACTAAAGACGTGTCGTCTAAGCACGCAATCAGCTCTGACTCATACAGAGTCAACTCTGACTCACACTGAATCAACTCTGACTCATACTGAATCAACTCTGACTCACACTGAATCAACTCTGACTCATACTGAATCAACTCTGACTCATACCGAATCCACTCTGACTCATACTGAATCAACTCCGACTCATACTGCTCATACTGCACTGTTGACATTCATTCCCTCTCTTTCTGTTCTCTACGCCACAAGCCTGTCTGCATCTAAAAAAAAAATTGATTTCGCTATCTCTATCTCTGTCTCTTTCGCTCTCTGTCCCTCCATCCGTTTAGTTGAACAACACCATATTCACTTTCCTAAAAGTGATTAGATTGCAATCTTAAAGATGGCTCTGTATGCATCACATGCCTTTTTTGCGAATTCAACAGCTTCAACTATTTGCGTAATAGTATTCACTCCATTTAATTTAGTCCAAGACCGAGACGCCATTTGCAAACCACCAACCAGCCGTGGTGGATAGACAGGATCCAGCCCTATGTGAATTATGCTCTGTCATACATAACAGATGGATGGGATTTAAATGGGCCGCATACATCAGCCAGAGACTAGGAGGAG
Organism: Salvelinus alpinus; assembly: GCF_045679555.1. Lineage (NCBI taxonomy): Eukaryota > Metazoa > Chordata > Actinopteri > Salmoniformes > Salmonidae > Salvelinus > Salvelinus alpinus. The sequence continues at coordinate 55,321,400 of NC_092095.1, forward strand.
CGCAGTGAGACTCTGACAGATAATTGTGACACCCAAGGAAACAGAGGAATGCTCCTGTGATAAATGAAGTCTTTAAAGTGCAGAATGAACCCATTCTGTTAGATGTGATGGAGATGGGCTGTGAGCTAGGCCTATTCCACCTTCCTCCTCCTCCGACTCAGTTCTTTTCAATGCATTGGACAGTAGCTGACTCGTATTTATGGTTAGAGCCTCCCACCGCCTCAGGCGAGGCAGCCCTGCTTTATTTGATTGTGCGAGGCGAGGCGGTCGTGCCCATGGAGGTGACGACCATAAATACCTGATGGGATTCATAAAGAGGGTGATTCAGACCACCGCTGATGCTAAATAGACCAGGTACCACACAGAAGCACACCGTGTCAAGGCAACTCCATTACAGAATCCATCCTAAAGCCAGCAGCACTCCATTGCTTAACATTACAGTCGCATGCCGTTAGACCCCAGAACATCGCTTGTGACAGAAACAGTAATAGGTTACTTATGTCACAAGGAAGTTATTATGTGTCAGATGCCTCCCATGTCTCCTCTGACTCCTTCCCCCAAACCACAAAGAAGATATTGAGAAATACCAGACCTGAAGTCCCCTTGTGATAATAGACATTCTATAAGGTAAGCCTGCTGCTTACAACATCCTGTTTTGAGGCCATGTCTAGTATTGTACCATGGTGAATCACAGTGTTTATGTGGTGTTGTCTCAGTGGGACTGATAGGGGTCAAGGCTGTGTTCCTCTGTTCTCCCGACCATGACAGAGTCAGCAGTGTTCACAGCAGCATACCTAACCCATCCGGACAGCTAGGAGGGTTCCTCTAGTCTACACTAGCCCAGCCAAGAGACTCAGCCCTGGGATAGCTCTGGGGCAGTCCTAGCTTTATGAATCGTACAGTATACAACATCTGGGTATTAAACTGCAGTCACGTGTCGGATCACAATCGTATCCCGCTGGTTGTCTGAGTTGGGAGGTATTGCATTCAAAAGGATTGATCATTCATCACAATTATTTATAGCGTCCATTGATGTTGTTATTGTTGTTAAAAGTAGATTGTAATTGATAAGCTTTTAACGAACTTTGCCGTTGCTTTTGATACATTTCTGCTGACACTTTAATGATCTCAGTAGTAATTCAAAATGTTTCACCAGGAAGCGAATGAATTGATGAATTACTCAACGTGTTGACAGATTATTTGATTAGGATGTCGACATAAGACTGACAGGATTCGTTCAGAATACAGAGTGCTTCAGAGTAGGAGTTCAGCAGAACTTGTACGATGTCGACGTCTCACTATCGCCTCAGGCTAGTCTCAATATGCAAGACGCACGACAAGAAGAGCTTAAAAATACTTATCGTCGTGATCAATCGCTGCATTGAAATCAACCCTCTCAAACGGCTCTTTCCATAAGCTCCGTTGATACAATATCATCACGCCTGATCTTTTCAGATGTTCTTTTAGATTGGTGTCTTTCAAGTTTTTAACTTTTATCTACAGAGTTCTTAAATACCATTAATAATAATTAAAACCCAGTTAAGTGGTCGGGCACTGCGGTAAAAGAAAGATAAAAGTGGAAATTGAATTTCTCAGACGATCATTAACAGAGGCCTGTGTTGAGCAGATGAGATGCGGGGAGCTGAGGAGGAGAATTAGGTGACTCATTTGGGAGGCAATTAATCTCTATTCAAATCTCTTCCATCTCCGTCCTGCTCTTCACTTTGCTCTCTTATTCACCTGACCTACATCCCAGGATGCAATGCTGGCAATCCAGCAGCAAACACGCCTTAGTACTGAGCAGGGCAATGGAGCTCTGTAGGAAAGAGGGAGGAGACGGAGGAAGGAAGGGAGGGAGGATTATATCAAACACTCCTTTCTATCTCACTTTTGTCATGTAAGGAATGCATCTCAGAGAGTCAGTGTGTTTTAGCTTTAAGACTGAGGTGACAGGCACTAGATGGATCTCTCTCCCTCTCTCTCTCTCTCTCTCTCTCCCTCTCCCTCTCTCTCTCTCTCCCTCTCTCTCTCTCTCCGCCTCTCTCCATCTCTCTCCCTCTCTCTCTCTCTCCCTCTCTCTCTCTCTCTCTCCCTCTCTCTCTGTCTCTCTCACTCACTTTTTGGTGATGCTGTGGTTGTCACTTTCCCAGTTGCTGTGGGGTCACAGGAGAGTAATCTGATAACCCAGGGCTTGAACTCAGTGTGACAATCTGTTTTCTCTCTCTCTCTTCGTTTTCCTCATCCCTACCTCTCTCCAGTTTCCAAATTTTTCCTATAAGGCTCCCTCCATCGTCCACACAGAGAGAGAAATCCCCAGCAGATGCCTGTGAAGCTGTTGACAGATTGCATCACAGAGGACGGGACAAGACTTTGTGTGTGTCGGCTTCAGACAGCCAGAACAGCTTGGAAAACATAACAGGGCTATTTCTGGGAAGCTATGCACGGGAGATCAGGCATTTCTGTCAGCAGAGATTTCCATTGAGTTTCAATGAAGAGTTGAATTCATTGTTTTTTATTCAACAGCCCTCCTAAACCAATCTCTGGAGAGTGCTTTAAGGAAGAGCCGGTCTGAAACGTCTTCACACCTTTGGCCCCTTATCAAATCATCACAGCAGTGCTGCTTATAGACCTAATAATATTATAAGCCTCTGCACAGCATCCTCATAGTCAAACGCATGTCAATTATGCTTCCTACTCCCTACACAAGAGTTCCTATTTCCTATTCCCTAGCTCCTTGTCTTTGTTCCTATACTTCCTCTAGGCCACCATAATTGTTTTCTCATCCTACTGGGAAAGATGCCCTCAGAGACAACAGTTTCATCTCATCTGCAAATAGAAACTAATAAAGCGAATCCAATCAATATCTATTAGGATGTGGCACTTACTTCGCCTGCGATACTTTGTAGCTTTGTGGGGATGAAAAGATAACGCCGATTCCAAGGTAATTTAATCGTCCCGAATAGTGCCTTCAATTTCAATTGGATTAAATGTGCCCCCTTTGAGACAAATGCATTTGTTTCTTTCCTTCCCTATCAAATGATAATGACGGCACGTGATTAATTGAAAAAGAAACCAAATCTAAAAAAAAAAATAGGATTTATTTAGCTCACCTTTTTGATTTCATGTGTTTGGAAGGGCTGGTGATTCAGCTGTGTATTTACCTGTGTAGGACAGGGAGGTACGCAGCAACAGCAAGTGGACGAGGGATGTATTGACTGACAAAGAAATATTCCCCTCACAACTTTCTAAACTTTATCATCCCTCTTTATGTCTCTTTACTATATCTCCCTTATATAGATACATGTAAGCCCTGATCTGTGAACAGTATTTGTCTTTATCTGATCACTGTGATTATCAGTTCCAAGCTCAACTGACTGCAATCTAACATCTGAAGATCAGCTCTCAGATCAGCATGCTCATATTGTCACAGTGGAGTTCCACCTTTATGGGACGTTTCAGCTAAACACATACAACTGTCCGAAAGATTAATAGCTGGCCGTGTCATTTTTCATTTCAAGGGGATTTGGCTCAAGGTCATGATGTTTCTTCAACTTAAGAGGAAAGAAAATATGTGTATGTTTGTGTGCGAGTGTGTGTGTGTATGAGAGAGAGAGAGAGAGAGAGAGAGAGAGAGAGAGAGAGAGAGAGAGAGAGAGGGCAGGTGTTTTATATGCAGACAGGGATGTGGCTGTGAGGACAGAAAGAAGCATGAGAGAAAGAAAAATAGCTGGCACCATCTGTTCATCAGTCTCCTGTCCAAAACCCAAAAGCAACAAGGGTATTTCAGAGAGAGAGCGCGAGGGGGATACGATGACTGGAAGTGTTTGGAGTGTCACACTGACAGTGATGGATCTTTGGTCTAGAGCTTCATGTTCCTCGGTGTCCACATCAACAAGGACTTAAACAACTTCTTCAGGCTGCAAGCCCGACATCGGGATTAATATGACAACAGCCACTGCAAGTGCAGGGCGCGAAATTCAAAATCTATTTTTGTAAAATATTTAACTTTCACACATTAACAAGTCCAATACAGCATTTGAAAGATAAACATCTTGTCAATCCAGCCAACATGTCCGATTTTTTAAATGTTTTACAGAGAAAACACCACATATATTTATGTTAGCTCACCACCAAATAAAAAAGAGGACAGACATTTTTCACAGCACAAGTAGGATGAAGTAGCATGCACAAGCCAACCTAACTAACCTAAAACCAACCTAAATAACCTAGAAAAAACTACCTCAGATGACAGTCCTATAACATGTTACACAATAAATCTATGTTTTGTTCCAAAAAAATGCATATTTTAGCTATAAATCAGTTTTACATTACTGCTACCATCTTAGCCACCATCATAGCTACAGTCAGAAATCGCACGGCAGTAGCCAGAGAAAACAGACACCAACGTCAACTACTAATTTCACATCAGAAAAGATTTCAGAGAAATATATGGTGGATAGCTAATGAAAGAGAAAGATCTTGTGAATACAGACAATATTTCAGATTCTTTAAATGTTTTACAGCGAAAACACCACATATATTCATGTTAGCTCACCACCAAATACAAAAAGAGAGACAGATATTTTTCACAGCACCGGTAGCATGCAGCTAGCATGCAGCTAGCATGCAAAGCCAACCTAACTAACCTAGAACTAACCTAAATAACCTAGAAAAAACTCCCTCAGATGACAGTCCTATAACATGTTACACAATAAATCTATGTTTTGTTCGAAAAAGTTGAATATTTTAGCTATAAATCAGTTTTACATTACTGCTACCATCTTAGCCACCATCATAGCTACAGTCAGAAATCGCACGGCAGTAGCCAGAGAAAACAGACACCAACGTCAACTACTAATTTCACATCAGAAAAGATTTCAGAAAAATATATGGTGGATAGCTAATGAAAGAGAAAGATCTTGTGAATACAGACAATATTTCCGATTTCTGAAGTGTTTTACAGCGAAAACACAATATATCGTTATATTAGCTTACTACAATAGCTAACACACAGCAGCATTGATTCTAGTCAAACGCTAGCGATAGCACAGTTCGACAGATATATGAAAAAGCATCCCAAATTGGGTCCTTATCTTTGTTGATTTTCCATCAGAATGTTCTCCAAAGGGTCCTTTGTTCAGAACCGTGTTCATTTGGACCTAGAACGAACGATGTCCCTGTTGAATTAGCATGACACACTGGCCATGCCGTGCTAACCTCTCCGTCTTGACAAAATTCTTGCGTCGCATCACGTCTAAAGTCCAGAATAAATTTCAATAATATAATTAAAGTATATTGAAAAAACATACTTTAGGATGATTTTGTGACATGTATCAAAGAAAATCGAAGCTGGAGGTCATATTCACCTATAACGAGTGTTTTCCAGGAGCGCAGTCCAGTTCCTACTTCGCGCCCAGAAAAAAATATAAAGTGCGCACTTATCACTCAAAGATGTTCTTTTCAGTCCCTGACAGAGATAATCAAGTCATTTTTTCTCTCACTTCCGCATGACAACCAGGGGAAGATGTGTGACGTGTTTGTACAGTCCTAAGTGCCAAGGCCTTTTATAGAGAGTATCTTGAAGAGAGACATAGCTTCTTGGAAATGTCACTTTTTACAGAAAATGGGCTGTAAAAAGAGTTATGTTTCACTTAGAGAAATAATTAAACCTGTTTTAGAAACTAGAAGGTGTTTTCTATCCAAAGGTAATAAATAATATGCATATTGTACGAGCAAGAATTGAGTACGAGGCCGTTTGAAATGGCCACCTCTTTCCACTGCTTATACTTACTGCTGATTTTTGAGCCATAAGAGGTTTTAACATGGTCCTCTCACACCCCTCCCCCTCGGGAGGATGAAAATATTTGGCATGGCCCCTCAGATCCTCAAAAGGTTCTACAGCTTCACATTCGAGAGCATATTGACTAGCTGCATCACCACTTGGTATGGTAACTGCACTGCAGTCGATCGCAAGGCGCTACAGAGGGTGGTGCGGATGGCTCAGTACATCACTGGAGCTGAGCTCCCTGCCATCCCAGACCTCTATACCAGGTGGTGTCAGAGGAAGGCCCAGGAAAATTGTGAAAGACCCCAGCCACCCAAGCCATAGACTGTTCTCTCTGCTACCACACAGCAAGTGGTACCAGAGCACCATGTCTTGGACCAAAAGGCTCCTGAACAGCTTCTACCCCCAAGCCATACATTTTTTTTTTTAACCTTTACTTAAGTAGGCATGTCAGTTAAGAACAAATTCTTATTTACAATGATGGCCTACACCGGCCAAACCCGGATGACGCTGGGCCAATTGTGCGCCGCCCTAAGGGACTCCCAATCATGGCCGGTTGTGATACAGCCTGGATTCGAACCAGGGTGTCTGTAGTGATGCCTTTAGACTGCTGCACCCCTCGGGAGGCCACAAGACGGCTGAACAGTTTATCAAATGGCTACCCAGATTATTGAATTTACCCTTTTTTGCACTGACACTCTTACACTGATTCTATGCACTCTCTACCCACACACTCCCACATGCTTACACAGACACTCCAACACACACTACATACGCTCACAAAAAACACACACTTTCCACATACCCTGCTGCTACTCTGTTTATTATCTATCCTGATTGCCCCTACCTACATGTGTCACGGCTCAGGAGAAGACCCAGATGCAGGCAGTTCGAAGTAACAAAAGTTTATTATAAAAACAGGGGGCCAGGCAAACGACAGGTCATGGGCAGGCAGAGGTCAGTAATCCAGAGCAGAGTCTGAAAGGTACAGAACGGCAGGCAGAATGGGCAAAACCGGGAAAAGTTATAAAAAATATAAAAAAATAAGGACTGGGGGGGGGGGGGGGACCGGGAAAACCACTGGTAGGCTTGACAAGACAAACTTGCAACAGACAAACAGAGAACACAGGTATAAATACACCGCGGATAATTGGGAAGATGGGCGACACCTGGAGGGGGGTGGAGACAAGCACAAAGACAGGTGAAACAGATCAGGATGTGACAACATGTACGTATTGCCTAAACTACCCCTGCACATCGACTCGGTACCCCTTGTAGATATCCACGTTATTGTTGTTTATTGTGTTAGTATTTCATAATAGCACATTTTTTTACTCTTTTTAACTCTGCATTGTTGGGAAAGGTCTCGTAAGTAAGCTGTAAAGTCTACACCTGTTGTATTCGGCTCTTGTGACAAATAAAATTAGATTTGATTAGATTTGATTTAGGTTAGAGGAGCTAAAGTAAAAGTGCAATATCAAAAATACCAGTTTGGACTAACACAAGGTCAGTGATTACATAACTTTGGGTGTTAGTCATCTAACCTTTCCAATCCATTTAATTTGGGGGAAGATACCCGTCCCGGCTTCTCTGCTGGGGAAGATAATGGGAAAATGTAATTAAGGCGATTGGCAGTGGGCTCTTGTCACAGGGGGATTGTGGGGGATATGGCTTCTGTGGGCTGATGGGGAGATAATCTGGGATAGGATAATGGCTAACGGGAGAATAGCACTGAGGCTCTTTATGGCAGTAATAATCAGTACCTCGACTGGCACTGCAAGGTGAGACACACACAAGCATGCACACGCACACAAACAAACACACGCAGGGGCGGACACACACACAAACACACACACACACACCTGCATGCTGACACCACACAAAAACACACACAGGGCTGAATGATATCAGTGTCAGCTGAAAGGCTCCCTCCTGGAGTTGTATTGACTCAAAACACTTAGAGGGGCTCTACACTTACCCAATCATGACAAATCACTGTTCCCAATGTCTGGCTGTCACACCTGAGGGGACTGTAATGACAGCTCAGAGCAAGGAAGGAAAGAGCCCTTCTGCAACTCATAATGGAATCATTGGACCGATCATGTGTTCTGCTTTATCTTCTTGCTCCTCCTTTGTGTTACTTTGTGTTGCTGTACTACTTTATTTCATTGCACCGTATGTCTCAAGTGCTGCGATTGGTGGATACTTGTGTTGTGCGGTTGTTTCAGCCTGCTAATTTGAATGCTTGTATTGTTGCTCTGGGTGATGAGTGTCTGCTTAGTGACTAAGATGTCATGTGCATGTCGATGTAATGTACTTCAGTAGGCTTCATCTTGTTGCTTCTATTGGAATGTACCAGGATAAAGGTAAGACCCAGACCGTGTCGAAGTAACAATGTGTATTACAGCAACAGGGACAAAGGTACAGGACGGCAGGTAGGTTCAGGCTCAGGTCAGGCAGAGGTCGGTACTCCAGAGACGGGGCAAAGGTACAGTACGGCAGGCAGGCAGAGTGGTCAGGCGGGCAGGCTCAGGGTCAGCACAGGCAAGGGTCTTTCTTTCCTGTGGCGGTCCTCACGAGAGCCAGTTTCATCATAGCCCTTGATGGTTTTTGCGACTGCACTTGAAGAAAATTTCAAAGTTCTTGAAATGTTCCGTATTGACTGACCTTCATGTCTTAAAGTAATGATGGACTGTTGTTTATCTTTGCTTATTTGAGCTGTTCTTGACATAATATGGACTTGGTCTTTTGCCAAATAGGGCTATCTTCTGTATACCCCTCCTACCTTGTCACAACACAACTGATTGGCTCAAATGCATTAAGAAGGAAAGAAATTACACAAATTAACTTTTAACAAGGCACACATTGTTAATTTAAATTCATTCCAGGTGACTACCTCATGAAACTGGTTGAGAGAATGCCAAGAGTGTGGAAAGCTGTCTTCAAGGAAAAGGTTGGCTACTTTGAAGAATCTCAAATATAAAATAAATACTGATTTGTTTAACACTTTTTTGGTTACTAGATGATTCCATATGTGTTATTTCATAGTTTTGATGTATTCACTATTATTCTACAATGTAGAAAATAGTCAAAATAATGAAGAACCCTGGATTGTGTTGGTGTCCAAAGTTTTTATTATTTCAATTCATAGGATTCATACAATACATTTACAGAGATTTTTTTCAAACCCCCCCACCAGCAATCTGATAGCAGGTAAAATAAATCATGAGAAAAACAAATAAATTAATACTACATAGTAAATCCGCTGAACAATACATCATATAGCCTCAGAAATAGTGACAAGTTATTGATACACATTCATGGATGTAAAGGCCCTTTGGTTAAGTTCAGAAATGTCCGCTGCTGCTTTTTTCCATGTATCCAGAGTGGACACCTTGGCCGTGTGGATCCTGGCCTTGGAGATCTCCATAAGTACAATTTCCTTAAATGTGAGCAGCCATTGTTGCAATGGTAACTGATGAGGTGGAATCCACCTTTGTACAATCTATTTTCTTAGCAGCTGTGGTTCCTGCCAACGACACTCTCCGTAAGCGTTCTGACAAGTGCAAATCAGAGTCAACACAAAGCAACATCCCTATTGGATCCAATGGCAGTATTTTATCTAAGTACAGAGATGACATCGTTGACTTTCCCCCAGAATTCACCCCCCCCCCCGGGAATTTCCACAGCACATGCTGAAAAATACCAAGGTCCCCTGTGGTGCAGAACTCACATAATGGTGATGGACTAATACCCATGTGAAGTCTTTTTTGAGGTGTTAGATCGGTTCTATGGCAAAAAAAAATATGAATGAATTGGTGATTGGGGTTTCTAGATGATCCAAATATATTTTTCCATACTGTCTCCCAATTCATTTGTCTGTCAGCAAGTATAAAATCATTTTCCAATACAGTGGATAGACATAATGGCTTTTGGCTGCTAGAATTAATTGACTATAGATATCAGAAACAACTCCTTTTGAGGGGCGCCTGTCCGATGGAAGTTTGACCAATGGGTGTACTGATAGTTCTGCTCCCCAGGGGACCCCATAGGCTGGGTGGATAGGCGGAGTTGAAGGTAAAGACAAAATGATGAACCTGGGACATTAAAACACTGGTGGATTTCCTGGAAACTGAGGAGTCCATTCACATTGAATATGTCTTTGAAAGTACAGTATAAATACCCTTCTTAGACTAAGAATATGATATAAATGGTTTCTTACATGCTAAGAATTCTTTATTACGCCATATTGGAGAGTATGAATGCCCTTTAGGATTAGATCTAATTTGCTTCTCTGTAGCTTTCCACACATTTACTGAGTATGCTATAATGCTTTCCACCTGGCTACCCCTACCCCTACATCTCAGCACCCCCTGTAGCAACTTGCCCAACCCCCCCCCCCCCAAATCCAGACAGCTGATGTTCTGAAAGAGCTACAAAATATGGATCCCTACAAATCAGCTGGGCTAGACAATCTGGGCCCTCTCTTTCTAAAATTATCCGCCGAAATTGTTGCAACCCCTATTACTAGCCTATTCAACCTCTCTTTCGTATTGTCTGAGATCCCCAAAGATTGGAAAGCTGCCGCGGTCATACCCCTCTTCAAGGGGGAGACACTCTAGACCCAAACTGTTATAGACCTATATCCATCCTGCCCTGCCTTTCTAAAATCTTCAAAAGCCAAGTTAACAAATAGATCAACGACCATTTCGAATCCCACCGTACCTTCTCCACTATGCAATCTGTTTTCCGAGCTGGTCACGGGTGCATCTCAGCAACGCTCAAGGTCCTAAACGATATCATAACCTCCATCGATAAAAGACAGTACTGTGCAGCCGTCTTCATCAACCTGGCCAAGGCTTTCGACTCTGTCAATCACGGCATTCTTATCGGCAGACCTTGGCTTCTCAAATGACTGCCTCGCCTGGTTCACCAACTACTTCTCAGATTGAGTTCAGTGTGTCAAATTGTAGGGCCTGTTGTCCGTACCTCTGGCAGTCTCTATGGGGGTGCCACAGGGTTCAATTCTCAGGCCGACTCTTTTCTCTGTATATATCAATGAGCTCGCTCTTGCTGCTGGTGATTCTCTGATCCACCCCTACGCAGACAACACCATTCTGTATACATTGGCCCTTCTTTGGACACTGTGCTAACAAACCTCCAAACAAGCTTCAACACCATACAAACACTCCTTCCGTGGCCTCCAACTGCTTTTAAATGCTAGTAAAACTAAGTGCATGCTCTTCAACCGATTTCTGCCCGCCCGTACCCGCCCGCCCGACTGGTATCACCACTCTGGACGGGCCTGACCTAGAATATGTGGACAACTACAAATACCTAGGTGTCTGGTTAGACTGTAAACTCTCCTTCCAGACTCACATTAAGCATCTTCAATCCAAAATTAAATCTAGAATCGGCTTCCTATTTCACAACAAAGCCTCCTTCACTCATGCTGCCATACATACCCTCGTAAAACTGACTATCCCACCGATCCTTGACTTCGGCGATGTCATTTACAAAATAGCCCCCAACACTCTACTCAGCAAACTGGATGTAGTCTATCACAGTGCCATCTGTTTAGTCACCAAAGCCCCATATACTACCCACCATTGCGACCTGTATGCTCTCGTTGGCTGGGCCTCACTACATATCCGTCGCCAAACCCACTGGCTCCAGGTCATCTATAAGTCTTTGCTAGGTAAAGCCCCGCCTTATCTCAGCTCACTGGTCACCATAGCAACACCCACCTGTAGCACCACCAGCAGGTATATTGCACTGGTCATCCCCAAAGCCAACACTTCCTTTGGCCGCCTTTCCTTCCAGTTCTCTGCTGCCAATGACTGGAACGAATTGCAAAAATCTCTGAAGCTAGAGTCTTATATCTCCCTCTCTAACTTTAAGCATCAGCTGTGAGAGCAGCTTACCGATCAGTGTACCTGTACATAGTCAATCTGTAAATAGCATACCCAACTACCTCATCCCCATATTATTACTTACCCTCTTGCAGCCCAGTATCTCTACTTGCACATCATCTTCACATCTATCACTCCAGTATTAATGCTAAATTGTAATTATTTCTCCTCTATGGCCCATTTATTGCCTACCTCCCAACATTTCTACACACTACATATATTTTATTTTTATTTTCTATTGTGTTATTGACTGTACATTTGTTTATTAGTACCTGTTGTTTGTCGCACTGCTTTGCTTTATCTTGGCCAGGTCGCAGTTGTCAATGAGGACTTGTTCTCAACTGGCCTACCTGGTTAAATAAAGGTGAAATAATTTATTTTAAATGGGTTCAAACAATGCACATTTTTTAGGAGTCAATCCAGAAAATAATACATCTTGTAATCTAATTGGTGAACATATTGAATCTTCTATAGCATGCCAGGGAACAGAAGCTGTTGGGTTCAACCAGGTCTTTAGGAAATTCATTTGGAATGATAGGTGATAAATGTTTAGATTAGGAACTGCAAGTCCACCTGATGCTTCTGTTCTCTGTAGTGTTGTGTTTAATCTGTGGTCTCTTTCTCCCCCAAATGAACTTTTTTTATGACAGAGTCAGGTTTAGACCAATAGTTTATATAGGAAGTGTCAGGTTTGACGGTAAGACCCAGATGCAGACTGTCGGAGTAACAATGTTTATTACGGCAACAGAGCAGGCAAACGTCCGGTCAAGGCAGGCAGGGGTTGATAACCAGAGTAGTGGGAGAAAGGTACAGGATGGCAGGCAGGCTTAGGGTCAGGCAGGTGGGCGGGCTCAGAGACAGGACAGGCAGGGGTCAAAACCAGGAGTGCGAGAAAAAGAGAGACTGGGGAGAGGCAGGAGCTGAGATGAAAAACGCTGGTTGTCTTGACAAACTGGCAACAGACAAACAGAACACAGGTATAAATACACAGGGGATAATGGTGAAGATGGGTGACATCTGGAGGAGGTGGAGACATTCACAAAGACAGGTGAAACAGATCAGGGTGTGACAGAAAGAGGCAGTGGTATTATGGAACTCAAATTGAATTGATACGAGGGAGGACATTCATTTTAATAATTGAGATTCTAGCATGCGAAGTGGCCATACCGGACCGTTTTCTTCACATTTTCAAACAGTACATTTGGATTTAACGGGGCTATACATTTGGGTGAGTTTTTTTTCTTACCTCAGTAGCCTCGGTTCCCTGCCCAAAAAATTATTTTAACCATCTAGTGTCCAGCGAAATAACAATGTCAAATACAGGTGGCCTAGTCAAGTAATTACCCGTTACTCTCTCGCGGGAAACCTTCACTCTTGCGCAGACATTAAGAAACTAATCATGACCATTTGAAAAATAAGACAGAAGTTTGAGCGAGAATATAGACGACTTTCGAGTAGTAAGACATGTATAAACAGATGCCATTAATAAGAAGGGGCTAGATGCGTCTTATATGGCGAGTTACCGAGTGGCTAGGACAGGCAAGCCCCATACTATTGTGGAGGACGTAATTCTTCCTGCTGCAGATATGGCTGGGACAATGCTGGGGGACAAGACCCCCCCAAAAAAGAGACAATGCCTTCAAACACTTTCACAACGCATCAGTGGCACAGCATGAGATGTTTTGAAACAATTACTGCTTCGCATACAAGCCAGTGAATTATATGCATTACAGCTGGATGAGTCAGACGTGGCGGGCCTGGCACAGCTCCTGGTATATGTCCGTTACGTTTATGGGGGGGGGGGGGGGGGTCAATTAAGGAAGACATCCTCTTCTGAAAACCACTGGAAACCAGGACAACATGAGGATATTTTTATAGTGCTGGACAGCTTTGTGACAAATGGACTGGTGGTCCAGATGTGTTGGTATCTGTATTGATGGCGGAAACGCAACGACAGGGAGACAGAGTGGTAACGCGCGTGCAAGCAGTTGCTCCCGACGCCACTTGGGTACACTGCAGTATCCACCGAGAGGCTCTTGCTGCCAAGGGAATGCCTGAAAGCTTGAAAGACATTTTGGACACTACAGTGAAAATGGTTAACTTTGATAAAGCAAAGCCCCTGAACTCTTGTGTATTTCTCGCACTATGCAATGATACTGGCAGCGACCATGTAACGCTTTTACAACATACGCTGGTTATCAAGGGTAAAGTATTGACACGTTTTTTTTAAATTGAGAGACGAGCTTGAATGACGAGCTTGATGACGAGTTTCTCACACGACTGGCCTATCTGGGTGATGTTTCGCGCCTGACTGATCTGAATCTAGGATTACAGGGACTCTGCGCAACTATATTTAATGTGCGGGATAAAATTGATACTAAGATTAAGAAGTTGGAGCTCTTTTCTATCTGCATTAACAAGGACAACACAGGTCTTTACATCATTGTATGATTTTTTTGTGCAAATTAACTCACGCTTACGGACAATGTCTAATAGCGAAGCACCTGAGTGAGTTGGGTGCGCAATTACATAGGTACTTTCCCGAAACGGGTGACAACTGGATTTTTAATCCCTTTCCTGCCCTGCCTCCAATCCACTTACAGCCTGGAATCGAACCAGGGTCTGTAGTGATGCCTCTAGCACTGAGATGCAGTGCCTTAGACCGCTGCACCACTCGGTGCAGTTTAAAATGTCTAAAAAGCTGTTTCCATTTTAGAATAAGGCTGTAACGTAACAAAATGTGGAAAAGGTCAAGGGGTCTGAATACTTTCCGAACACACTGCGTTTATATATTTGTTTTGAAAACTTGGGGGGCCAAATAAAACCACCCACGGGCCAAATTTGGCCCACCATTTGGGGAACCCTGCCATATTGGCTGGTATAAAAAAAGGAAAAAAGGGAAAAAGGGACACAGGAATTGAAAGTGTAGTATTTATATTTATTGTAAATTAAAAAATAGTTAATTCCGCATAGGGTCTAGTCTTCATTCTGATGGAGGAAACAGTTAGTCGATATCTGATTGTTTTGTGAATTAGGAGTGTAACATTAGTAAATGCTAAGGGTTCTTTAATCTTTTTTTAATACTATGGTCATTGTAGTTAAGGTTTGTGAATAGGAGTGTAGTGAGTGCAATGTTAGTGACTAATGTGACTGGAAGCATACCCTGTGATGAAACAGAGCTTAACAAACTTTACATCACTGTATGTTCAGTTAATTTACATTGTAGCATTAAACACGTTACATTTTCATATTCTGGTACCTTACCATGGGAAAAAGTCCTCTAGGAACCTCCTCTGTAGTCTGGAAACAAAGAGGCAACAAACAACTTTAGACTTGTTTGTGAAATTTTATATCAACCCAGATTTCTTTCAGACTAATCTGAATGAATAATACCATACCAAGTCAGCAAGGTGACTGACTGCCATGGTGTAGCTCTCCAGGCCATTCTCTGCTCTCTTGTTGTGTTCCCTCGCCATCTTCCTAGTAGCTAGCCAGATCTCTTTGCGCTTAGCTTCCTCCTCGGTGGACGGATTTTTGTTTAAGGAATTTGACTTTATGTATACTGGGAATATCTATTTCAGTTAGTGTTGAACCAGTTTTACCATATTTAACTTTCCATGTTTCAAACTCCTTGTGCACCTCTGCTTCCTCCCTATCTTGAGGCTAAGGAATAAGAGAGGTCTCGATCATACAATTACCACCACAAATGAATGATTCATATATTCATGAACCATATAAGTGCAGTGAATTGCAATAATGCATCACCCTACCCTTCATCTTGTAACCTCCCCAGTAGTCTGTGAAAGGAAGCAACATGCATAGTATCAAGTAAGCCTATGAGAAAAGTATCATTAGTAACCAAATAAGCAACCTCCGAGTTAAACGTTTTTGTATAGTAGGCCTCTTCCTGACGGTGATCATACCCTGTCAGAAAGATGATTCATCCCCACGGTGAAGGTCTCCGAGCCATTCTCTGCTCGCTTGTTGTGTTCCATCACTCTCGTCCTTGTAGCTACCCAGACCTCCTTATGCTTGGCTTCCTCCGGGGAACCATAGCTCTTCCCTGCAAATGGGCAGATAACATCTATCATTCAAACTGTTGTCGTCAACTATCACTGGTGACTATTTTTGTTTCAGTGAGTATTGAACCAGTTTTACAGTGTTGAACCTTCCACGTGTCAAACTCTATGCACCTCTGCTTCCTCCACTCCACCTCTAGGCAGAAACAACCATAAGGCGTCCTTCAGGAACCTCCTCAAAAGTCTGGAGGTGTAAAAAGACAGACTCAAATCAGACAGTAAAATGTTAGACAAGCTGTTTGTAGCAGAATATTCAAAAGACTTTAATCAATTTGATAATTATTTGACAATAAATAAATGGTACCACCTTACCATGTCAGAAGTAATTCATCCCCATGGTGAAGCTCTGAGCCATTCTCTGCTCTCTTGTGTTCCATCACTCTTGCCCTAGTAGCTAACCAGATATCCTTACGCTTAGCTTCCTCCTCGGTGGAGTTATAGGTCTTACCTAAAAACATGTCCATTTAGTAAATAAACTCAGCAAAAAATGAAACGTCCCTTTTACACCCTGTCTTTCAAAGATAATTCATAAAAATCCAAATAACTTCACTGTAAAGGGTTAACACTATTTCCCATGCTTGTTCAATGAACCATAAACAATTAATGAACATGCACCTGTGGAACAGTCGTTAAGACACTAACAGCATAGACAGAAGGCAATTAAGGTCACAGTTAAGAAAACCTAGACACTAAAGAGGCTTTTCTACTGACTGAAAACACCAAAAGAAAGATGCCCGGGATCCCTGCTCATCTGCGTGAACGTGCCTTAGGCATTCTGCAAGGAGGCATGAGGACTGCAGATGTGGCCAGGGCAATAAATTGCGATGTCCGTACTGTGAGACGCCTAAGACAGCGCTACAGGGAGACCGGATGGACAGCTGATCGTCCTCGCAGTGGCAGACCACGTGTAACACCTGCACAGGATCGGTACACCCAAACATCACACCTGCGGGACAGGTACAGGATGGCAACAACAACTGCCCGAGTTACACCAGGAACACACAATTCCTCCATCAGTGCTCAGACTGTCCGCAATAGGCTGAGAGAGGCTGGACTGAGGGCTTGTAGGCCTGTTGTAAGGCAGGTTTTCACCAGACATCACCGGCATCAACGTCGCCTATGGGCACAAACCCACCGTCGCTGGACCAGACAGGACTGGCAAAAAGTGCTCTTCACTGACGAGTCGCGGTTTTGTCTCACCAGGGATGATGGTCGGAGTCGCGTTTATCGTCGAAAGAATGAGCGTTACACCGAGGCCTGTACTCTGGAGCGGGATTGATTTGGAGGTGGAGGGTCCGTCATGGTCTGGGGCGGTGTGTCACAGCATCAACGGACTGAGCTCGTTGTCATTGCAGGCAATCTCAACACTGTGTGTTACAGGGAAGACATCCTCATGTGGTACCCTTCCTGCAGGCTCATGCTGACATGACCCTCCAGCATGACAATGCCACCAGGCATACCGCTCGTTCTGTTCGTGATTTCCTGCAAGACAGGAATGTCAGTGTTCTGCCAAGGCCAGCGAAGAGCCCGGACCTCAATCCCATTGAGCACGTCTGGGACCTGTTGGATCGGAGGGTGAGGGCTAGGGCCATTCCTCCCAGAAATGTCCGGGAACTTGCAGGTGCCTTGGTGGAAGAATGGGGTAACATCTCACACCAAGAACGGGCAAATCTGGTGCAGTCCACGAGGAGGAGATGCCCTGCAGCTGGTGGACACACCAGATACTGATGTTACTTTTGATTTTAGGGCTAGGGCCATTCCTCCCAGAAATGTCCGGGAACTTGCAGGTGCCTTGGTGGAAGAATGGGGTAACATCTCACACCAAGAACGGGCAAATCTGGTGCAGTCCACGAGGAGGAGATGCCCTGCAGCTGGTGGACACACCAGATACTGATGTTACTTTTGATTTTGACCCCCCCCCCCCCCCTCCCCCCCCCTTTGTTCAGGGAAAACTTTCCACCTTCTCCACTACTGTCCCGTCGATGTGGATGGGGGGGGGGGGGGGTGCTCCCTCTGCTGTTTCCTGAAGTCCACGATCATCTCCTTTGTTTTGTTGACGTTGAGTGTGAGGTTGTTTTCCTGACACCACACTCCAAGGGCCCTCACCTCATCACTGTAGGCCGTCTCGTCGTTGTTGGTAATCCAGCCTACCACTGTAGTGTCGTCTGCAAACTTGATTGAGTTGGAGGCGTGCATGGCCACGCAGTCACGGGTGAACAGGGAGTACAGGAGAGGGCTGAGAACACACACGTAGGGCCCCAGTGTTGAGGATCAGCGGGGTGGAGATGTGTGGTATTTCACATTGAGGCCCCTTGTGTCACCGATGGATGATGGACCATTAGAAATACAGCGGTCTCTAAATCACATTTACTGTCGCTGTTTAATACAAACTCATTTACTGTTCAACCCCCCAGTAGGTAATAATAATAACTTGGTGGGTGCTTGTATTTGTACAAATACGCATGTGTGAATTGGAAATGTGTTTTCCGCATATCCCGCTCTCCCTGAGACAGGGTCAGCCATTATCAACGGCAACCCTGGAGCAGTTAGGGTTGAGTGCCTTGCTTAAGGGGCACGTCAACAGATTTTTCACCTTTATTCAAACTAGGTTCCTTACGGTTATTGGCCCAGTGCCTTAACCGCTATGCTACCAGCCACCCAGTAGGTAGTAATGACATGGTAAGTGTGTTAAATCTTCTGAGGCTTGACTTTTCACCGGGGTCAAGGCTGAGGCAGATGGAGAGGCAGAGTAGGAGAGACAGTGTAGGACAGAGACAGTATAGCAATAGTAGGAGAGAGACAGTATAGCAATAGTAGGAGAGAGACAGTATAGGACTAGTAGAACAGAGACAGTATGGGACTAGTAGGACAGACAGTATAGGACTAGTAGGACAGAGACGGTATAGGACTAGTAGGACAGAGACAGTATAGGACTAGTAGGACAGAGACAGTATAGGACTAGTAGGAAAGAGACAGTATAGGACTAGTAGGACAGAGACAGTATAGGACTAGTAGGACAGAGACAGTATAGGACTAGTGGGACAGAGACAGTATAGGACTAGTAGGACAGAGACAGTATAGGACTAGTAGGACAGAGACAGTATAGGACTAGTAGGACAGAGACAGTATAGGACTAGTAGGACAGAGACAGTATAGGACTAGTGGGACAGAGACAGTATAGGACTAGTAGGACAGAGACAGTATAGGACTAGTAGGACAGAGACAGTATAGCAATAGTAGGACAGAGACAGTATAGGACTAGTAGGACAGAGACAGTATAGGACTAGTAGGACAGATACAGTATAGGACTAGTAGGACAGAGACAGTATAGGACTAGTAGGACAGAGACAATATAGGACTAGTAGGAGAGACAGTATAGGACTAGTAGGACAGATACAGTATAGGACTAGTAGGACAGAGACAGTATAGGACTAGTAGGACAGAGACAGTATAGGACTAGTAGGACAGAGACAGTATAGGACTAGTAGGACAGAGACAGTATAGGACTAGTAGGACAGAGACAGTATAGGACTAGTAGGACAGAGACAGTATAGGACTAGTAGGACAGAGACAGTATAGGACTAGTAGGACAGAGACAATATAGGACTAGTAGGACAGAGACAGTATAGGACTAGTGGGACAGAGACAGTATAGGACTAGTAGGACAGAGACAGTATAGGACTAGTAGGACAGAGACAGTATAGGACTAGTAGGACAGAGACAATATAGGACTAGTAGGACAGAGACAGTATAGGACTAGTGGGACAGAGACAGTATAGGACTAGTAGGACAGAGGAAGTATAGGACTAGTAGGACAGAGACAGTATAGGACTAGTAGGACAGAGACAGTATAGGACTAGTAGGACAGAGACAGTATAGGTTTAGTAGTACAGAGACAGTATAGGACTAGTGGGACAGAGACAGTATAGGACTAGTAGGACAGAGACAGTATAGGACTAGTGGGACAGAGACAGTATAGGTTTAGTAGTACAGAGACAGTATAGGACTAGTAGGGCAGAGACAGTATAGGACTAGTAGGACAGAGACAGTATAGGACTAGTGGGACAGAGACAGTATAGGACTAGTAGGACAGAGACAGTATAGGACTAGTAGGACAGAGACAGTATAGGACTAGTAGGACAGAGACAGTATAGGACTAGTAGGAAAGAGACAGTATAGGACTAGTAGGACAGAGACAGTATAGGACTAGTAGGACAGAGACAGTATAGGACTAGTGGGACAGAGACAGTATAGGACTAGTAGGACAGAGACAGTATAGGACTAGTAGGACAGAGACAGTATAGGACTAGTAGGACAGAGACAGTATAGGACTAGTAGGACAGATACAGTATAGGACTAGTAGGACAGAGACAGTATAGGACTAGTAGGACAGAGACAATATAGGACTAGTAGGAGAGACAGTATAGGACTAGTAGGACAGATACAGTATAGGACTAGTAGGACAGAGACAGTATAGGACTAGTAGGACAGATACAGTATAGGACTAGTAGGACAGATACAGTATAGGACTAGTAGGACAGAGACAGTATAGGACTAGTAGGACAGAGACAGTATAGGACTAGTAGGACATAGACAGTATAGGACAAGTGGGACAGAGACAGTATAGGACTTCAAATCAGAGCTAGGTCAACAATAAGGTCTAGGATGATGATTCATCTTTAGGAGTGGATGACATCGTTGAGGTTGAGGACTCATCTTTAGGAGTGGATGACATCGTGGAGGTTGATGACTCATCTTTAGGAGTGGATGACATCGTGGAGGTTGATGACTCATCTTTAGGAGTGGATGACATCGTGGAGGTTGATGACTCATCTTTAGGAGTGGATGACATCGTGGAGGTTGATGACTCATCTTTAGGAGTGGATGACATCGTGGAGGTTGATGACTCATCTTTAGGAGTGGATGACATCGCGGAGGTTGATGACTCATCTTTAGGAGTGGATGACATCGCGGAGGTTGAGGACTCATCTTTAGGAGTGGATGACATCGCGGAGGTTGATGACTCATCTTTAGGAGTGGATGACATCGTGGAGGTTGAGGACTCATCTTTAGGAGTGGATGACATCGTGGAGGTTGATGACTCATCTTTAGGAGTGGATGACATCGCGGAGGTTGATGACTCATCTTTAGGAGTGGATGACATCGTGGAGGTTGATGACTCATCTTTAGGAGTGGATGACATCGTGGAGGTTGATGACTTGAGATTGAAAACACACAAGTGGCTCAAATTCAGCACTTCCGCACTGGGCAAGACTTATTAGAGCACGTTAGCCCCACTTCTCACCCACTAAGTCAACAGAGACCCAGACACTCACCACCACACTTGATTCCAGGATACCGGCTCGCCGTTATCAATCAATATTGTATTGACGCTACATGGCACAAAGTCAAACAGTGTCCTCTAAGCGGACGGATTGTGAGCAGAAAGCCAGGAGAGATTATATTGCTTCACCGGCATACTAATTCACCCCTTGTCTGGGTGCTGGGAATCTGGGATGCACTGATGAAGACTCAATTCCATAAGGTCAGAGCGGTGTGATCACACATTACCGCTGATGGATGGACGCAGCAAATCTCATCCTGGTGTCAGGTCAGGGTGTCACGGTGTCAGTCATGGAAGCATCAACAAGACCTGGTGTAGGGAATACTGTAGTACTAGTCTGTAATACTAGTCTGTAGTACCAGTCTGTAGTACTAGTCTGTTCCAGGCTCTTGAGTCTGAGTCTCAATGAGTCTGTTATCTTAACCTTTGACTAAGGAAAATCAACTGCTGTAGAATGTATTATCGTCTGCAGGCAACTTAAATGCACCATATTTGATTTAAAGAATAAAAGGTTCCATTTAAAATCCAAAACATTTTAAATCGTAAATGTATAATGGTAAACACAGTACAAATGGTCGACAATCATAAACAGTTACTTTATACCCTCAATGTAGATATTTGGATTCAATTTATTCTTATGCAATACAGTTCATTACAAAAAAAGTCAAAACTCAAAGATTAAAGGTAGCCACTCAGACCTACAGTATGTCTCCGACATACTGTTTAAATGTAACGACAACAAATGAATACACATGACCAATTAACACGAAAGAATGTGTGACGGTTGACAGGATCCCTTCTGCAGAATAAATACTATATGACCCGGTGTGATGACCTGAACAGGCATTTCCTGGTTTGGCTCCTATAACCCTGAGGAGTTAGCTGATTGGTGCACCGGTGGGGACAAGTTTGTAATAGGCCCCTTTGAGAGCCATGAGATGGTCATGTGGACCCTGTTCGATGACGAAGCATCTGGACATAACGGCGATGTCAGAGTTCTGGATGGTGGAGAGACGGTGGGCGATGACGATGCAGGTTCGGCCCTCCCTCGCGTTATCCAGCGCCTCTTGCACCGTCTGTAGCGCGCACACACACACACACACACAAAGCTTTGAGCTGATTTCACAATCACCCATTACTCACCATGATTACTGCCTCTGCCTCATACAATGGACCTAAGGCACAGGCAAATTGCATGCTTGCCTTGCCTCGTACCAATTCTAAAGCTATTTGAAATAGCTATCTGTAATAAAGCTATCTGTATAAATTGAATCTATCCTCATCAGGTTCAGGACTTCTTCTACTGCTCGTGGTGATGACAGGCGGTTGTCATGGAGACATTACCTTCTCGCTCTCCGTGTCCAGGGCTGAAGTGTCTTCGTCCAGTAGCAGGATCTTAGGGTCGCGGATAATCTCCCTGGCGATTGCTATGCGCTGCTTCTGTCCCCGAGAGAGCTGGGAGCCCTGGGAATCCACGTTGGTGTCATATTTCTAAAGGGAGAAATTAAAACTTTAAAAGACTACTGTGCCAAACAAAGGGCTATAGGTGCCGGGTATACTCTGACAGACTTCTTGTGACTAGAAGTTTGGCACAGAAACTGGACATTTGTATTTGGATCTTAGTGTGCGGGTATCTTTGATAGAAACAAAGATGTTAGAGTGACTTGCCACAACTGATTTAAATGACATATCTAAATCGTTGGCATTTCCTTCCTAATGGTGCTACAAACTTCAGTGGCAATTTTGTGTTCTTTTAAGTTGGTACACTGACAGTATTGTTTTAAATTAGTACACAGACAGTGATGTTTTAAATTAGTACACAGACAGTGTTGTTTTAAGTTGGTACACTGACAGTATGGTTTTAAATTAGTACACAGACAGTGTTGTTTTAAATTAGTACACTGACAGTGTTGTTTTAAATTAGTACACAGACAGTGTTGTTTTAAGTTGGTACACTGACAGTATTGTTTTAAATTAGTACACAGACAGTGTTGTTTTAAGTTGTACACTGACCGTGTTGTTTTAAGTTAGTACCCTGACAGTGTTGTTTTAAGTTGTACACTGACAGTGTGGTTTTAAGTACACTGACAGTGGTTTTAAGTTGTACACTGACAGTATTGTTTTAAGTTAGTACGCTGACAGTATTGTTTTAAGTTGTACACTGACAGTATCGTTTTAAGTTAGTACGCTGACAGTGTTGTTTTAAGTTAGTACGCTGACAGTGTTGTTTTAAGTTAGTACGCTGACAGTATTGTTTTAAGTTAGTACGCTGACAGTGTCGTTTTAAGTTAGTACGCTGACAGTGTTGTTTTAAGTTAGTACGCTGACAGTATTGTTTTAAGTTAGTACGCTGACAGTATCGTTTTAAGTTAGTACACTGACAGTATCGTTTTAAGTTAGTACGCTGACAGTGTTGTTTTAAGTTAGTACGCTGACAGTATTGTTTTAAGTTGTACACTGACAGTATCGTTTTAAGTTAGTACGCTGACAGTATTGTTTTAAGTTGTACACTGACAGTATCGTTTTAAGTTAGTACGCTGACAGTGTTGTTTTAAGTTAGTACGCTGACAGTGTTGTTTTAAGTTAGTACGCTGACAGTGTTGTTTTAAGTTAGTACGCTGACAGTGTTGTTTTAAGTTAGTACGCTGACAGTGTTGTTTTAAGTTAGTACGCTGACAGTGTTGTTTTAAGTTAGTACGCTGACAGTATCGTTTTAAGTTAGTACGCTGACAGTGTGGTTTTAAGTTAGTACGCTGACAGTATTGTTTTAAGTTAGTATGCTGTCAGTGTTGTTTTAAGTCTTGTTTTAAGTTTGTACAATGTCAGTGTTGTTTTAAGTCAGTACACTGACAGCAGCATTACCTCAGGTAACGTCATGACAAAGTCGTGGAGTTGGGCTTTCTTGGATGCGGAGATGATGTCATTCATGCTGACTTCGCGCAGGTTGTCTCCGTTCTTGATGTTGTCTCCGATGCTGCAGTCAAACAGAATGGGCTCCTGGGATACGATGCCGATCTTGGAGCGCAGGTACGAGACGTTGACCGCAGGTACGAGTCATGGCCATCAATAATCTACAATGCAACATGGAAAATCCAGTCAACTATCCTGTGAACTAATCCAGCTCCCAGGATACCCCCACCCTCTTGTAGTCTTTATACCTCTAGAGACATATATGGGGATATTGCGTGCTGCTGAGAGAAACTGAGGACTCGCCACTTTGGTCGGGGTCATAGAATCTCTCCAGTAGCTGGACGCTGGCGCTCTTCCCACAGCCGCTGCTGCCCACGAAGGCCAGTGTTTGGCCGGGCTTTACCGACACGTTGAGGCCGTTCAGCACCTGGATGTCTGGCCGGGTCGAGTACGTGAACTTAATGTTCAATGAAGAGTCAATGAACTCTAAGTTCCCTCTGAAATCAGGCTGGACGAGAGAGAGAGAGGGGGCGTGAGCAAGAGAGATAGTGAGTGTGTGTTTGTGTGCGCTTGCGCGACATGTACCCATTTGTCCCCCTCGTTGCTGTAGACGCTGTTCTTTGGCACGCGGTCGAGGAGCTGGGAGAAGCGGGCAGCTGAGATCTTGGCGTAGTCTGGGGTGTAGGAAGAGGCTCGGCCCAGCGCTTTGCCACTGGTCACTATGGATGAGATCACTCTGAACCATTCACAGAGAGACGATGGGGTTTAGTCAAGTTAATATATAGGAATTAACAAAGGTGGTGGAAAGGTTGTGGAGGTAGTGGAATACATCTTGGACAATGTGATTTCATGGTCTGTTTATGTTGTTGACAGGTATGCAGGCAGACAGGCAGACAGGCAGACAGGTAGACAGGCAGACAGACAGTTTCTCTCACCTGAAGACCAGGCTGTAGTGGAGGCCCTCCTGGCGCACCAGGTACCCTCCAAACCTGTAGGAGGCGCTGTTGGACATGAAGACAACACAATGGGCGAAGCCGTGGCAGGCGCCGTACACGTTGGCCTTCTGCTTGGCGGCCTGGTACGGAGCCTCCAGGTGAGCCTCGTACATCTCCACAAAGCTCTGTTCCTTCCCCAGCCCCGCGATGGTGCGGATGTTGTTCAGGGCCTCGCCGGAGATCTACAAAAGATACCACAGAGATGTCACAACCGCCCACCACTACCACCGTGTAAGTCTAGAATAGGAAGTAGGAACTGTCTACAGTACAGGAACTAACTACGCATGATCTCTAACACACTGTAAGATAAGCTCTCCAGTGGGTTTACTGTGACGAGGTTTCAGGAAGCGCTCACCTGATGTCTATAACATACATTACAATAGCTACAGGCTGAAATATCTTACAATATGACACAAGGGAAATTCTGTGGTAGTGACTTTGCTTGAAGCTATCGAGAAACATGTTGATAACGTATTGATAACTAATGTGAGAAGTTAGTGTACAACCTTGCTTCAATGACAATTCACTTCCAGTCACGGTAGCACTATGTGACTCCAGCCTGTGTTACGAACAGCCCTGGCCAGTGAGTCAGTGGAGTACTGTAGCCTACCCGTCCTGCATCCTCCATGGCCTGTTTGTCCTGCTTGGCGAAGCCAGTGAGCATCTTAGCCTGGAAGCCTCCGGAAAGAGCCAGGAAGGGCAGGAAGCACATGATGACCAGGCTGAGCTTCCAGCTGAAGTAGAAAGAAATGATGACGGCCACACCAATGTTCGTCAGAGAGTTAACGATCATGCCGATCTGAGAGCCCGTGGCCTAGGAGAGGACGAAGGAGCGGTGTCAATCACTTTGGGTCGGATTAGGTTATTTACCCAGAATGCCAGATGGGTGAGGTTTTCTTTTGGGCCTGCTGCATTAGTTCCATAGCACTCCATTAAATCAAGTATTTGAAAGACACATACTATTTGGTCTGGGGTCTGGTAACTGCCCTATATGAGGACTATATGAGGTCCATACTGACCCCTTGGACCTGGGAGGTGTCAGTGGCCAGCCGTGTGGTCAGAGCCCCGGGGCTGTTCCTGTGGTCATCAAACCAGCCCACCTCCTGACCCAACATGGCGTGGAAACCCATCCTCCTCTATCGCCTTGTCAGCAGCTCCCCAGACTTAGAGAAGGCATAGCCCTGGGGGAGACACCGACACCATCAGATCAGGTTATGGGAAATGAATGACAAAAACACAGATGAAATAGGCTTCTCTTTTCACAGAGTTTAGAGAAGCAGGAGAAAGGATCCGGTTGATGTGACGATTAAATATGTATTTTGGATCAAGTAACAAAAGAAAGGTGAGCATAAAGAATGGGAGGGAGGGAGGGAGGGAGGGAGGGAGGGAGGGAGGGAGGGAGGGAGGGAGGGAGGGAGGGAGGGAGGGAGGGAGGGAGGGAGGAACATGTACTTGGAGCATATGGGTGATGAAGGAAGTCACTCCGACCAGCACAAAGAACATGCAGGCGACCGTAGCGGATGTTCTCGCCGATGGTTGTGGCAAACAGCATGGGCTCCTGCTCCACGATGCCCATCAACGAACGTAGCCATTGGATGTTCAGGCCTCTGATGTCATGGCCATCCAATGTCACCTGAGACAAGGCATAAACAAGGAGAAAGAGAGTCACACATGTGACTAACATAAATGGAATAATGTGTCCCAGAACAAAGGGAGGGGGTCAAAATCAAACGTAACAGTCAGTATCTGGTGTGGCCACCAGCTGCATTAAGTATTGCAGTACATCTCCTCCTCATGGACTGCACCAGATTTGCCAGTTCTTGCTGTGAGATATTACCCCACTCTTCCACCAAGGCACCTGCAAGGTCCCGGACATTTCTGAGGGGAATGGCCCTAGCCCTCACCCTCTGATCCAACAGGTTCCAGACGTGAGAGATCCGGGCTCTTCGCTGGCCATGGCAGAACACTGACATTCCTGTCTTGCAGGAAACAGAAAGAGCAGTATGGCTGATGGCATTGTCCTGCTGGAGGGTCATGTCAAGATGAGCCTGCAGGAAGGGTACCACATGAGGGAGGAGGATGTCTTCCCTGTAACGCATAGCGTTGAGATTGCCTGCAATGACGACAAGCTTAGTCCGATGATGCTGTGACACACCGCCCCAGACCATGACGGACCCTCCACCTCCAAATCCATCCCGCTCCAGAGTACAGGCCTCGGTGTAACGCTCATTCCTTCGACGATAAACACAAATCCGACCATCACCCCTGGTGAGACAAAACCGCGACTCGCCAGTGAAGAGCACTTTTTGCCAGTTCTGTTTGGTCCAGCGATGGTGGGTTTGTGCCCATAGGCGATGTTGTTGCCGGTGATGTCTTGTGAGGACCTACCTTTCAACAGACCTACAAGCCCTCAGTCCAGCCTCTCTCAGCCTATTGCAGACAGTCTGAGCACTGATGGAGGGGTTGTGCATTCCTGGTGTAACTCGGGCAGTTGTTGTTGCCATCCTGTACCTGTCCTGCAGGTGTGATGTTCGGATGTACTGATCCTCTGCAGGTATTGTTACACGTGGTCTGCCACTGCAAGTCAGGTCAGCTGTCCATCCTGTCTCCCTGTAGCGCTGTCTTGGGCGTCTCACAGTACAGACATTGCAATTTATTGCCCTGGCCACATCTGCAGGCCTCATGCCTCCTTGCAGCATGCCTAAGGCACGTTCACGCAGATGAGCAGGGACCTTGGGCATCTTTCTTCTGGTGTTCTTCAGAGTCAGTAGAAAGGCCTCTTTAGTGTCCTAAGTTTTCATAACTGTGACCTTAATTGCCTACCTTAATTGCTGTTAGTGGCTTAACGACCATTCCACAGGTGCATGTTCATTAATTGTTTATGGTTCATTGAACAAGTATTGGAAACAATGTTTAAACCCTTTACAATGAATATCGGTGAAGTTATTTTGATTTTTACGAATTATCTTTGAAAGACAGGGTCCTGAAAAAGGGACGTTTCTTTTTTTTCTGAGTTTATGTAATGGAAGATAACTTACCCTCCTTGGGGTCGTAGAAGCGTTGGATGAGCTGCACGGCAGTACTCTTCCCAGCTCCACTGGGCCCCACAAAGGCGGTCGTCTCGCCAGAATTCACTGCTACACTCAGCTGGTCCAGGATCTGACACGGCACAAAACAAATTACAGACTGCATCTTTAGGGAAATATTCCACGATCGCCCTGCGATACAATAATCAGATGCATGTCGTCGTTATAGGAAATACTAAGCCACAATACCACGACTTCAGGTCTGGATGGGCAGCGAAAGGTGACGTTATGGAACTCAATGTTCCCTTTGACCTTGTCCAGTTTGTACCCTTCTTCTGAGAGGCAGTCGATGTCTGGCTCCTAGGCACAGTGACACAGCCAGACAAATGTCAGTGTTAACCACCAGGGCTGTTTAAAGTGAGCGTGCACACATTAAATTGAATGCTCAATGAAATTCTCCAACAATGTTGAGATTCCCACCCTGTCGATGGTCTCAAAGATGATGGTAGCAGCTCCTCTTCCTGCAGCAAATGCCTCCAGACATGGAGATGTATGCCCTAAGTTCAGGGCTGCTATCAGCACACCAAAGAAAACCTGCGATGACAGACGAGACACAGGACAGATGAGGTGATTATTATTAAGTCATAAACCAAAGAAATTTGATTCACAGTCTATAGCTGAACTACTTATGGACTCTTAATAAAGTATACCTTCATGGTGTTGGCCGTATGGTTACAAAATAGTACCTAAAAAATAGTAACAGTGTTCCAGGGCTGTACTCCTGTGTGTCCACCACTAGGCTGGACCCGTACCAAAAGGCCAGGGCGTAACACAGGAAGATGATGAACCACATGTAGCCTGTGAAGAAGCTCATGATCAGGCCCTTCCTGATGCCCCAACGCTGAGCTGAGATCAGGTTCTTGTCATACCTGGGCGAGAGAGAGAAAGGAATAGAGGGTTAAAGATGCAATCCGGGATCTTAAGCACGACAAAATCGTAACATATCATACGAATTGGATTCGTAACATATCACACGAATTCCAACAAACAATCGCGATTTTTTTTGCAGGACGTAACATATCATACTAAATGGATGATGTAGTACACAATTGGATGACGTAGTACACAAAAAGCAGGGACCCGTTTTGGCTCGTGAGCACTACTTTCAAAACTACTTGCTGAAATTATACAAAAGTTCTGGAGCGTCCCTTTAAACTGGGATAGAGGCCCAGCACTGGATATAATATGTAAGGCGGTGCTACTAGTTGCCCCTTAAGGAGAAAACAATTAATGGAATTAAACAGTATATAGTGAGGCTGATCAACGTAAAGAATGTCAAATTTGCCTGGCGAGTATTGACACTTACAAATTCAGCAAGTAACTAAAGAAGAAAATGTTGGGTCAGTTTCAGTCATGTTATTATATTACCTCTCCACTTCCTGTAGCTCTCCTCCGAAAGCGACCACTGTTCTGATGGCGGTGAGCACCTCGTCGGCCACGGCTCCAGCCTTAGCATAGGCCAGCAGCTCCTGACCCAGCCCAGCTTGGCCACAAACTAGACGAGAGCAGAGGAGGTAAGCAGAAAGGTGCAGTCAGTACAGTACACTTACTAACTCCCACCTCAGTGGAGCTCATTGAGAATCGACACATAGTAAATGAATCATGTAAATCATAGGCCTAGTCCTAATACTCATAAATTAGCTTTCCTTGTCGCCTTTAACTTTCATTGTCTCCTTTACTAAGTGACCACTAGTAAATTGCTTTCATCTATCCATTCCTAACAGGGGTAAACAGAGAGGAGGGAAGGAAAGGGACCGTTTCAGTGTATTGGAACAGGAAGTGACCACATTGATTGACGTTGCCAATCCTACCAGAGCCATGAGTGCGGCCCCTACTCCAATGAGAGGGCTGGCTGCGGTGATGATGAGCGTTAACTTCCATCCCTTCACAAAGCCCATCGCAAAACCACACACGAAGGTGGTGAAGCGCTGGATAAAGATTCTCACTTGATCCGCCATGGCGTCATTGATCTTGTTGATGTCGCTGTGAAATAGCGGGGCACACCACAGACAATCATTAACGTTTTTCCAGGTCAGGTTCAAGAACAACTACAGATGTAGATTCTTAATTTGACCCAGTTTGCTACAGCAGGAAAAGAATCCTGCAGCAACAGGAAATGTGAATTATTATGTGGACCATAGTTAATGGACATGTTTGTAGGGCTTGATACATGTTTTGTTAGGGCAAATAAAGTCTGGAATTTCAACGCCCAACCAGGGAACAAAATGATTGGATCTGAGTACCTTTATACAACTGCAGAATTTCCCTAACAGTTCGTTTTAAAACTCAAATACACTACCTGCTGTGCAGGAAAATTATCAGCAACAAAAGAGTGATCAAATTAAGATCCTACATCTGTACTGGTCCTAAGCATGACAAGAAATGCAAAACGTTCCCAGAACTTTTTCTATTAAAACCTAACAGGGGAATTTGGTCTGTGTTTTTCTCTTACTCTGACATACTCTGACATGCGTGTGTTTAACTCTCCAGTCGAGGTGCAGTCGAACCAGCCGATCTCCATCCTCATCACCTTCCTGAAGTCCATCTTTCTGATGACCTGGATCTGTCGCGCTGCAGACGTCACCCACAACGGGATCTAAAAGAGAAATAAGGCATTCAAAGCAATCAAGATCTAGCGCTCTGTCATCAAACTGCTTGAACTCAGTATGTTGATGCAAACTATATACTTACTTGAAGGTATCCTAGCAAGGAAACTGCGCATCCGATGGCAACGTAATAGTAGGCAAAATTGGTCATCTCATACTCAATGTCCAGAAGCCTGAGAATGAATGTCATACAGATGTAGGATAAAATATAAAATATATATTTTTATTCTCAATCCTTGATATAGAAATAGCATGTGTAGCAACGTCCTACTCTTCTGTGCAGCAACGAATAGGACTTACCCACATGTTAAATTCTTCATCTTATCAATCTTATTGCTATCCAGCCAGTCTGTCCAAACATTCCTTCCTGGGGTCCAGGAGCTCCTGTAACTCGATGAAGGTGTCGGTGGGCATCCCGAAAACCAGCAGCATGAGAGGCTGGGCGGAACCGTGGAGGAAGGCACACACACTACCCCCCACCATCATCAGGGTCTCCCGGCATGTGGCGAAACGGAACTGCAAATACACACACACACACACACCGAACACACACAACCAACCAATGGGTCAGTCATCACAACAGGTGTTCTGATAATCTGACCTACCGTCTCAGAATGTACTACCTGGACTACATATGCATGCTTTAACCACTGTAACCATGTAGATGGTAATATAGTCATTGCTAAAACAAAGGCACCCCATGGGAACCTGCCTGTTTGTGATGAGTCTGTCCCATGATGCTCCATTCTCATATTGTACCTACCATTCTTGTACCCGTTTCTGATGATTTCCAGTCCAGTTGTGATTTAAAGTTCTTATGTACAAGAGTTATGAACCAGCTCTCCCACACAAATGAGATGAAATAAAAATGTATTCATGTGACCTTCACACGACACTACACAACCGCACAGGGAATTCACTGAAGGAACCACAGAGTTAGATACTGTTTTGTTTTATCTCTATGAAAATAATTACAAATAAAATACTTTACCAGCTGAAAGAAGCCAATCCTAATAGCAGCTTCATTCTTCTTGTTTGAAGACCTGGGACAATCACAGAGAAATTAGTCAAAGCCTAAAGGACATGAGTGGGAAAAATGTAGGGGGAGAAGATGGACATACTTTGTGTCCTGTTTCAGGTTCCCCATCATCCTGCAGCGGAGAAAAAAAGAACATGCTATTAAATGTGACCTTGTTTTTACGTGTCACAATTCTGAGAAACATGATAAGAAATGGGCTCCCGACTGCATCTCAGTGCTAGAGGTGTCACTACAGACCCTGGTTCAATTCCAGGCTGTATCACAACCGGCTGTGATTGGGAATCCCATAGGGTGGTGCACAATTGGCACAGCATCGGCCGGGGTAGGCCGTCATTGTAAATAAGAATTTGTTCTTAACTGACTTGCCTAGTTAAATGAAAAATTCCAAAAACGTTTTTGGTTTCATTTATCAATTTTACCAACAAGAACCCAAATCACACAGAATATAAGTCATGACAAGTGTTTTTTTTTATCTGAGGAAGATGCACTTACATGTATGCATCGTTAGGTTCTGTAATAAAGAGATGATAAAGAGATATTATACTTTTCTAAAGCATTGTTTATGTCAGGAAAATGACATCAAAATGATGCATTGAACATAATCATATTTATGCAGGTGTACCTTCATCATCAAAACCATTGTTTTCTTCTCCCAGCTTTTTGATGCTGTGTCATTTCACTGATCCAGCAGGCATCCTGGACTGTCTACAATACATTTATAAGAGGAAAGATATATAATAAAAATGAATTTCAAAGCCAAAATACATCCCATTTGAAAAGTATTGTATTTTCACTGCAATACCAACGAACTTGTTGTTTCCCAAATCCAATAAAAAAACAACGTATCTCCTCTTTGCACTAAAACCCGTGTAGGATTCTGCTTCTTTACATTATAGTCGATCCAATTGTACAGTACACTAATGCTCTCCAGTCTGTACACACCACTGTGTGTCTGTAGAGATGGCAGGTGGTCACTGATAGTGGGTAAAGTGTAGACTGATAGGGTGACTGTGGGCTGGAAGAGGCTGAGGCCCTCTGCACCACGTGCAAGCCAGGTCCAGGCTGGAACTTGGGGTCATACGATCGTGTTTAGAGGTAAGTGTCCTGTCGGTTCGTACTGCACAAGGGACCGATGACCCAGCTATGCAATGAGTAGGAGAGAGCATGGTACAAAAAAACAATCCAGACTCTTTACTACATACAGTAGCTCTCCTTGCAATGAAAAGGAATCAGGTCAAATCATTTGCATATCAGGGTTTTACACTTGCAATTGCACTTGCAATTGTCATGGTGATATGTGTTTTTCTTAAATTCAACCATAGATTAGGGCTAAATGGATGTTAAGAGAACGTCAGGTAATCATTTTCAAGAATACATAAGTAATGATATTAAGCCACAATCACCATCACAATCTGAGGTATGCCTACTTTTAATAAAGAACTCTTATAGCATTTTTATTAAAGTGATCAAAGACCATGGCAAAATCTATAAGACATCCATCAATGAGTGGGCTCAGTGTTACACATTCATCATATCACATTGATGACTTCTAAAAGATATTACAGTTTATCGACCCGTCTATGTGTGAACACAAACAGTGTGTGAAGACAGGATACTGTCCAAGAGTTGAAGCTAAGTCAAACACCTTCCAGGTCATCACCCTCAGGGCTGCTGTCCTCTTCAGTCCTAAACAAGCATATATGATCTGTCTGAAATTATGGTCATATATTTCTGTTTCATTTGCATTTTAGCAGTCTTGTCATAACAGGTTCTCTCCTAACTGGGATGTTTTGTTGCTTTTACTTGCTTTCATGGGGTTGGGAAGCCATTACTAACAAGCAACAGCACTTCCAATTTGAGCCCACAACCTTATTCCATGAGTAGTACTTTAACTCAAACCAATTTTCCTTTTTGTTTGTGAATTGTAACTGTAAATGGTATGTTTTCTCTTGCCATTGGGAAGCAGGTGAATAGGCCTATGTGCCCCTGGGGCTGTGACACAGTGCGTGTGAAGGCTACTGACACGTGAAGAAAAGGTTCTGGAAACATGCTCGTTGAAACATGCCCAAATAAGCGAACAGTTTGTTACGTAAGGATTAACTCCCAAAGTAGGTAGTGTTGCCCATTATAGCAACATTATGATAATTCACTTTGCAGACCATTACAGGCCACTGCAAGCATTGTTCCTGCTCTACTGTAGCTAAACTATGACAATTAAAATTGATTGGCAGATAGTCATGTTTACTGACTACTAATACAGCTTGCCTAGATCAGGCCTATGTCTATAGTAGTTCATCAATTAATGTAGCATAATCTGTCAATTAAAAACCTATTTTATGAAATTAATTTAGAGTGGTAGATAAGGTGATAGATAATTAACTGACCCAGATTTGGTTGGGGTCAATGAAGGTACAGATGTAGGATCTTAATTTGATCACCCTGTTGCAGGAGAACTTTCCTGCAATGCAGGAAATGTAAAACTTGCAGTGTATTTGAGGTTTAAAAAGGCTTCTGACATTTATAATTTCCACTTTGAAATGTCAGACTTGATTTTCCCATACGAAAAATGTATCAACCCCCCCAGAAATGTCCATTAATTATAATCCACATAATAATTAACATTTCCTGTTGCTGCAGGATCCTTTTCCTGCTGTAGCAAACTGGCTCAAATTAGGATGAACAGAAAGTATTTATATTATTGATAACGCCGGTTTTCAATAGCCTACAAGTATTTGCCGCCATCTAGTGATCATTGTAATACAAGGCATGACCTTGAGTTAGTATTGAGTTGAACTATACTGAACAAAAATATAAACGCAACATGCAAGAGATTTTTCTGAGTTACAGTTCATATAAGGAAATCAGTCATTTGAAATTAATTAATTAGGCCCTAATCTATGGATTTCATGTGACTGGGCAGGGGAGCAGCCATGGGTGGGCCTGGGAGGGCATAGGCACTTGGGAGCCAGGCCCAGCCAATCAGAATAAATTTTTCCTCACAAAAGGGCTTTATTATAGACAGAAATACCCCACAGGTGAAGAAGCCAGATGTGGAGGTCCTGGGCTGGCGTGGTTAAACATGGTCTGCGGTTGTGAGGCTGGTTGGACGTACTGCCAAATTCTCTAAAATGACGTTGGAGGCAGCTTATGGTAGAGAAATGAACATTCAATTATCTGGCAACAACTCTGGTGGACATTCCTGCCGTCAGCATGCCATTTGCACGCTCCCTCAAAACTTGTGTTGTGTGACAAAACTGCACATTTTAGAGTGGCCTTTTATTGTCCCCCAGCACAAGGTGCACCTGTGTAATGATCATGCTGTTTCATCAGCTTCTTGACATGCCACACCTGTCAGTTGGGTGGATTATCTTGGCAAAGGAGAAATGCTCACTAACAGGGATGAAAAGAACTCTATGCACAAATTTTGAGATAAATAAGCTTTTTGCACATATGGAACATTTCTGGTATCTTTTATTTAAACTCAAATCAACTTTTATTTGTCACATACACATGGTTAGCAGATGTTAATGCGAGTGTAGCGAAATGCTTGTGCTTCTAGTTAAAACCATGCAGTAATATCTAACAAGTAATCTAACCTAACAATTTCACAACTACCTTATACACACAAGTGTAAAGGAATGAATAAGAATATGTACATAGAAATATATATGAATGAGTGATGGCCGAACGGCATAGGCAAGATGCAGTATATGGTATAGAGTACAGTATATACATATGAGATGAGTAATGTAGGTTATGTAAACATTATATAAAGTGGCATTGTTTAAAGTGGCTAGTGATACATTTATTACATACATTTTTCCATTATTAAAGTGGCTAGAGTTGAGTGAGTATGTTGGCAGCAGCCACTCAATGTTAGTGATGGCTGTTTAACAGTCTGATGGCCTTGAGATAGAAGCTGTTTTTCAGTCTCTCGGTCCCCGCTTTGATGCACCTGTACTGACCTCATCTTCTGGATGATAGCGGGGTGAACAGGCAGTGGCTCGGGTGGTTGTTGTCCTTAATGATCTTTCTGGCCTTCCTGTGACATCGGGTGGTGTAGGTGTCCTGGAGGGCAGGTAGTTTTCCCCCGGTGATGCGTTGTGCAGACCTCACTACCCTCTGGAGAGCCTTACGGTTGTGGGCGGAGCAGTTGCCGTACCAGGCGGTGATACAGCCCGACAAGATGCTCTCGATTGTGCATCTGTAAAAGTTTGTGAGTGTTTTTGGTGACAAGCCAAATTTCTTCAGCCTCCTGAGGTTGAAGAGGCGCTGCTGCGCCTTCTTCACCACGCTGTCTGTGTGGGTGGACCAATTCAGTTTGTCCGTGATGTGTACGCCGAGGAACTTAAAACTTTCTACCCTCTCCACTACTGTCCCGTCAATGTGGATAAGGGGGCTGCTCCCTCTGCTGTTTCCTGAAGTCCACGATCATCTCCTTTGTTTTGTTGACGTTGAGTGTGAGGTTATTTTCCTGACACCACACTCCGAGGGCCCTCACCTCCTCCCTGTAGGCCGTCCCGTCGTTGTTGGTAATCAAGCCTACCACTGTAGGGTCGTCTGCAAACTTGATGATTGAGTTGGAGGGGTGCATGGCCACGCAGTCGTGGGGTGAACAGGGAGTACAGGAGAGGGCTGAGAACACACCCTTGTGGGGCCCCAGTGTTGAGGATCAGCGGGGTGGAGATGCTGTTACCTACCCTCACCACCTGGGGGCGGCCCGTCAAGAAGTCCAGGACCCAGTTGCACAGGGCGAGGTCGAGACCTAGGGTCTCGAGCTTAATGACGAGTTTGGAGTTTACTATGGTGTTAAATGCTGAGCTGTAGTCGATGAACATTTACATTCTTACATAGGTATTCCTCTTGTCCAGATGGGTTAGGGTAGTGTGATTGCGTAGTCTGTAGACCTATTGGGGCGGTAAGCAACTTGGAGTGGGTCTAGGGTGTCAGGTAGGGTGGAGGTGATATGGTCCTTGACTAGTCTCTCAGAGCACTTCATGATGACGGAATGAGTGCTACGGGGCGGTAGTCATTTAGCTCAGTTACCTTAGCTTTCTTGGGAACAGGAACAATGGTGGCCATCTTGAAGCATGTGGGAAGAGCAGACTGGGATAAGGGATTGAATATGTCTGTAAACACACCAGCCAGCTGGTCTGTGCATGCTCTGAGGACGCGGCTGGGGATGCCGTCTGGGCCTGCAGCCTTGCGAGGGTTAACACGTTTAAATGTTTTACTCATGTTGGCTGCGGTGAAGGAGAGCCCGCAGGTTTTGGTAGCGGGCCGTGTCAGTGGCACTGCATTGTCCTCAAAGCGAGCAAAGAAGTTGTTTAGTCTGTCTGGGAGCAAGACATCGTGGTCCGCGACGGGGCTGGTTTTTCTTTTGTATTCCGTGATTGACTGTAGACCCTGCCACGTACCTCTCGTGTCTGAGAAGTTGAATTGCGACTCTACTTTGTCTCTATACTGACGCTTAGCTTGTTTCATTGCCTTGCGGAGGGAATAGCTACACTGTTTGTACTCGGTCATGTTACCGGTCACCATGCCCTGATTAAAAGCAGTGGTTCGCGCTTTCAGTTTTGCGCGAATGCTGCCATCAATCCACGGTTTCTGGTTGGGGAAGGTTTTAATAGACGCTGTGGGTACAACATCACCAATGCACTTGCTAATTAACTCGCTCACCGAATCAGCGTATTCATCAATGTTGTTTTTCGACGCAACTCAGGAAACATGGGAGAACACTTTACATGTTGCGTTCATATTTTTGTTCAGTAAATTTGAAATGATAATCCATGACAACCATATTTTAAAACACATTTTCTGTAAAAATCATATTTGTATTAATTATATCGGGATTTAATATGCAATGTAATATGTAGGCCTACTTTCATTTTTTGTCATCTATTAGACATTGATGAAATATGGATGAAGGAATACTTTCATATTCCTTCCATATTGAAGTCAAGAGAATGTTAAGTGGTTTCAAGTTCCTGTCAAAGGAGGTGTAATCAAATCATTTTTGACCTAATTAATTCTAATGACATAACTTGGCTCCGATTGGTCAGAGCTAGACATGTGACGTCCTTGTGCATAGTTTGGTCTTGCGTAGTTTATGACAACTGTTACTTTGTTGCGCTGGCGTGGTCTTGCGTAGTTTATGAAAACTGTTACTTTGTTGCGCTAGCGTGGAACATTTCCGACTGGTAAGACTTCAATATTCCACCAGACTGTAGTCTTCTTGAACATGCAAAAGTTGAGTATAGGCAATATATCATAATTGATCGAACAAATATTTATTATTATGTGATGGGCAGTGTGCATTCATGCGATTTAAATGGAGAGTTTGACAGCGCTCACGAATAATCTTGTTTTTTCAATAAAAATGCATTAATGACAATAGTTGGACATTATTTAGGTCAACTCGTCACTATATAATCCTACTTGCAGTGTTTTTTTTCTTCAATAGTAAAAAAGTACTTTGATATGGTTTCATTGGATTTTCACTTCTGTCAACGCCCTGACTGTACATGTTGTGTTCGTTGAAACACCGAGAACTTGCATATAACATGAGATTCACATTACATTCAGATAGAAATGCAGGAGTGTTGCACATATTCCTTCCAGTTTATTTGAACCACATTTTCAATAGTATTTGTTAGTTGTGGTTTTAGGGCCATTTTGGCAAGACATTGGCTCATTTTTGTAGTGGATCACTTACAAAGAGCAACTACACAAGAGTACACGTTGAAACCGGCACATAATAACAGTTGATCCTTGTTCTGTTCCAGCCTGTGTATCTGACATTCCAAGCGCTTCAATGAACTCTCCATGAATTGTGGTTGATCTTCAAAGTGTTTCCCTGATGACAGACTACTATAGCTACAATAGCGTTATTACTATAAGCTACTGTTACAAGACGCATATTAGTGATGAACTTGTAAAAGGCAGATCCTATCATTCCACTTGATATATGTCTAACTGCATATTGTGTAATGTGCATATTTCTGTAACTTGCTGTGATGGCCTTAGCACTTTGTTTGGTATACTGAGGAATGGTGGGTGGGGCTTAGTAAAGTGAAACAGTATTTGGGTTTTAAATATACTTAAGTATCAAAAGTAAATGTAATTGCTCAAATATATTTAAGTATCAAAAGTAAAAGTATAAATCATTTCAAATTCCTTATATTAAGCAAACCAGATCGCACGATTTTCTTGTTTTTTAATTTACAGATAGCCAGGGGCACACTCCAACACTCGGACATAATATAGAAACAAAGCATTTGTGTTTAGTGAGTCTGTCAGATCAGAAGCAGTAGGGATGACCAGATATTTTCTCTTTAAGTGCGTGAATTAGACCATTCTCCTGTCCTGCTAAGCATTCAAAATGTAACGAGTACTTTTGGGTGTCAGGGAAAATGTATGGAGTAAAAAGTACATCCTATTCTTCAGTTAATTTAGTGAAGTGAAGTAAAATAGTAAAGTACAGATACCCCCCCAAAAAACTTAAGTAGTACTTTAAAGTATTTTTACTTAAGTACTTTACACCACTGAATGTAGCCTACACTTTCACAATAAATCCATTTATTTATTTTAAACAGGTCTAAAAAGCATGATATGAAGAAAATATAGTATATTTCAGAAGAAATGAATAGCATACTCTGAGTTGTCTTGATGTGGCTATGCCAAATGGCTTTGGGCTACACTAGTTCATTTAGCAGACAAGATTTGCTTATAATTCCATGGCATTATTTTATATTATGAAGAATAAAATTGAACAAAGCTGAAATAAAATATGAATATTTTTTCCAAACGATTTGAGGGAGTTCGCACATGCGGCGGCAATTCTGTGTTGAGCGGTTAACAAAGAAATAGTTACTCCTATATGCTTCATTTAGAGTTATTAATGTAACTTTAGTTGTTCTACAAATGTTGGGGTATTTGTTTTGATTTTTATACATTGTAAGGCTGCATGATGAGACTCTAATGATGATTTGAAAAAAGTCGCTTGAAAGGCATGAGCTCTGCTTAGTTTTTTTGCGCAGGCTGTACACACTCCAATAGTGGCTCATTCACAATTTGACAAGCACTTGATAATGCCTCGATTTTAACGGCAGCATCCCCTTTGTGGCCGTAATGCACCCTAAAAAATCCATACATTTTGTGGCCCAGGTGCTGTGTTGTGCCCTTCTCCTTGAGTGCTGCGCAATCCACAAGGCCCTCATCGCGTGATTGGGTCTTTCTCACAGGCTACAAGTTAAGACAGACCCATTGGAGACGCAACTGCGTGCATCCTTATCCAATTTCGTGTTGCGTATTGAAGATATTGGAAGAACTGTCCACATTTACTTTTCATCAGCCAACAAGATGAGTTGGCCTAACGAACAGCAAAATCACTAGCCTATGTCAGTCTACTATCCCCCATAGTACAAAAGTTGACTATTCAATTCTGTGTGAGAAATAAATATTCCAAACATAGTCTGGGACAGTTGTGGGATGCGATAGATCCCAAATTAATACAACCACTAGCATCTAAAAACCTGTTTTATACAATGTGGCTGACACAACAGATCAGAACCTTTAGCTTAAAATGTTGATAAACTAGAGATGACTTATTAAAAGGCTGTCTGTCTCATCCTGTCCCAGACATGTTTCTTTACCTCCTTGGACTGGTGGTGTTTTACTACCTGTACCGCTGGTTCCGGGAGATCCCCAGAGTCCCAGAAAAAGGAGACAAATATGTCTACATCACGGGGTGTGACTCTGGTTTCGGCAACCTTTTGGCCAAACATCTGGACGAGCTGGGTTTCTCTGTGATCGCATCCTGCTTCACAGAGAAGGGAGAGGAAGATCTGAGGAAGGCCTGTTCAGGCAGATTCACTACCCTCCACCTGGATGTCAAAAAGAACGAGAGCGTCGACAAAGCAGCTGCTTTGATTAAAGACAAAGTTGGGGCTAGGGGTGAGTGTCAGTGTTTATATTGAAAAGCAAACAGTCCTATCATCATCATTTGTTTCCAGTCAAATGATGCAGTATTACCAGTTCAGTTACATGTGTTGACATTCATGTTGAGTGCCGGTATCTTTGTCCTTATGTCCTCTTCTTACCAAACACCTGTGAAATAATGCATGTTCATAGAGCTACCTAATGACCTGTCACCTTCTAGGCCTGTGGGCTGTGGTGAACAATGCAGGCGTGGCCATGCCCTCAGCCCCCTGTGATTGGCTGACCATTGATGACTACAAGTCCATGCTGGACGTGAACCTGAACGGGGTCATCGCAGTCACCCTGAGTGTGCTGCCCCTCATCAAGAAGGCCAGGGGTCGCGTGGTCAATGTAGCCAGTGTGTTCGGCAGGATCAGTCCAGGTGGAGGACCTTACACCGTGTCTAAGCATGGAGTGGAGGCCTTCAATGACAGTCTCAGGTGAAACAAGAACATCATCCTATCCATGCCATATTTTTTTTATACATACATTCAGTAATCTAGCAATGGTGAACCATAAACAATACTACCTTAACTGTTTGACTTCAGCGAATGAAACTATAAAAATCTGTAACATATCAGAGGTAATTTTGTAAACAGAAGTTTTGTTACCTTGTTTTTCAGGAGAAACATGGTACCTTTCGGAGTCAAAGTCCTCTGCATTGAGCCAGGCTTTTTCAAGACCACCATGACCAACTGGATAGTCCTGGGGAAAAACTTCAAGCAGCTGTGGGAGAAGATGCCACAAGAAGTCAGAGATGATTATGGACATGATTATTTGGACAAGGGTAAATATAAAATCTTTATTTTCCTACATTCTGGAATATATTAATTTGCACAAATGTTTTCTATAGCCTATGCAAAATTGGGCTTTTTTTTTTATTCTGTCTGCCCTCTGACATCAGTCTTGCAAAGGATTTGATCTATTCAGAAAGCATTATTCACCCCGATGTTCTAGTGTAAGTGGCCATGTTGAATAGCTAAAGACTTCCCTGTCCCTTCTAGTGGACGTGAGGATGAGGGAGAAACTTGACAAGATGTCCGACGCCGACCTGATGAAGGTGGTGAGCTGTATGGAGCACGCTGTCTCTGCAGTCCATCCTCGCACCCGTTACTCGCCAGGGTGGGACGCCAAGCTCTTCTGGATCCCTATGTCCTACATGCCAACCGGGTTCGTCGACTGGCTACTGCTCAGGAAAGCCATCATTCCAGCCAAGGCTGTCTACTAAGGCTGACGTAAGATTGTCAGTGTTTATGCCGTCAGAACAAATACATTATTGTGCTGTGCTATTGCTTGTCTTTAATGTATATAACACTCTTGTATCCTCCGGTCTGCAGGCTGAAATACAGTATGATGTAAGCTTTGCTACAGACATGGTTTAACCTCTGACAACAAAATAAAAGCCATAATTGCTATTTGGTACCACCCGTTTCCCCTCTTTTATTCAGTGCATTCTCTATGCCAGTATCAAAGATAGTGGATAACTGAAGACAGTTCACTCAGGCCGTTCATCATTGGAAAAAAATTCAGTTACAGTTTACTTAAGGGAGTGACTCTACCATGGACACCAATTCAATCGCAGCTGGGTCTGGTCTACTTAATTCATTGACTTCCATTGAAACAGAAAATTTGTGGGATGTCTAGCTTCCTCTTCCATCTCTGGCCAGTATGACATGGGCAGTGTTGGGTTGGTTTTTGAAAACTTTACAAGATAAATGGGGATTAAGGTAAAGGTTTGACAGTCTTTGTCCTTGGTGTGCTGATATTGGTATGTTGAAGGTCAACCTGCAATAAGTGACCAAAAAGGAAGTTTACAAGCTTTGAATCATTCAGATTCTCTCAACTTCACTGATATTAGCCGCTATGATTCAAATACCTCTACGTTCAGGAATTAAATATAAAATTCTATAAAAAATTTAAATATTGGTAGAAGATAAGTATGTCTATGAAACATTTACACACTTATTTCAATCTTGCAGCCCATGTCAGATTTTTACCTTATACACTACCAGGTCAAAAGTTTGGACACGCCTACTCATTCAGGTTTTTTCTTTATTTTTACTATTTTCTACATTCTAGAATAGAGAATACATAAACTATGAAATAACACATGGAATAATGTAGTAAGCAAAAAAGTGTTAAATCAAAATATATTTTAGAGTCTTCAAAGTAGCCACCCTTTGCACACTCTTGGCATTCTCTCAACCAGCTTCACCTGGAATGCTTTTCCAACAGTTATGGAGTTCCCACAGACGCTGAGCACTTGTTGGCTGCTTTTCCTTCACTTTGCAGTTCAACTCATCCCAAACCATCTCAATTGGGTTGAGGTCGGGTTATTGTGAAGGCCAGGTCATCTGATGCAGCCCTCCAACACTCTTTGGTCAAATAGCCCTTACACAGCCTGGAAGTATGTTTTGGGTCATTGTTCTATTGAAAAACAAATGATAGTCCCACTAAGCGCAAACCAGATGCTGTGGTAGCCATGCTGGTTAAGTGTGCCTTGAATTTTAAATCAATCACCGACTGTCACCTGCAAAGCACCATCACACCACCTCCATGCTTCAGTGGGAACCACACTTGCGGAGATCATCCGGTCGCCTACTCTGCGTCTAACAGACACCAAAAATCTCAAATGTGGACTCAGACCAAAGGACAGATTTCAACCTGTCTGATGTCACCGGCTCGTGTTTCTTGGCCCAAACAAGTCTTATTGGTGTCCTTTTGCAGTGGTTTATTTGCAGCAATTTATAGTTCGTTATTCTTATAAAATCACATACTGGTCTAAAAAGCATCTTACAAATATATCACTGCACTTTGTGCAAGGAATGACAAACTCCCCTCAACTTTAACAGCCGTTTAATTTAGTCACTGAAGCATTGTACAAAGCCTTTGAACGCCATCTAGTGGATCAGTGCTGTAGGATGACATTTTACAACCAGTCTGACAGCACCCAGACCAGAATAGCATTGCAACATTACAATACATTGAAAAATGCTACAAAATATACAGTCGAGACCAAATCAAATTGTCAAGACAGATCTTTATTCCATCTTCTTTCATTGGAAACATTAAATATAACTTTTCAGGATGACAATACAGATAATTTTTGCATGTGACATTCTTACAAA
The DNA here is from genome assembly GCF_045679555.1 of Salvelinus alpinus. Lineage (NCBI taxonomy): Eukaryota > Metazoa > Chordata > Actinopteri > Salmoniformes > Salmonidae > Salvelinus > Salvelinus alpinus. Next base: position 55,365,263 of record NC_092095.1, read on the forward strand.
TCAAGTGCACCTTCTACACAACCCTGTGTTTCTTTGCTTTTCTCCCTCCCCTCAGTTAGATGAACTTATGCGAGATCCTTAGCCATCTGTGCAGCCTTCTCAACCACCTCCTCAATGGGTCCAACCATGTAGAAAGCCTGCTCGGGCAGGGCATCGTACTCACCTGGAGGGAAAGAATGACCACACTTAGCTCAAGAATCAGAATTTCACACCGACAACAAGGAAATTCCTAAGTTTAAAGGTAGACTGACCGAAATGTTGCCAAGAGCAGCACTGCAGCTATTGCGATAAGCAAGTTGCAAGACTCTGCGCATGATTTGACTCAGTTACATGGGCACCACGGCAACAAAACAGCGAAGTTTAACCTCACACCTCCAACACTTAGTAGTTGTAGAAATTGACCCACTAAGCTTTTTACTTTGCGTATCTACGTCATATCGCAGAGTATCTTTAAACCTAATCACAAGTACTACATACCATTTAGAATGCTCTGGAAGCCACTGATGGTCTCTTTGAGAGGCACCAGCTTGCCAGCGTGACCAGTGAAGACCTCCGCCACCTGGAAGGGCTGGGACAGGAAACGCTGGATCTTGCGGGCGCGAGACACAATCAGTTTGTCCTCCTCAGACAGCTCATCCATACCCAGGATGGCAATGATATCCTGCAGGGACTTGTAGTCCTGAGAGGGGAGAATTGTAGGCATGTTAGGGGCAAGGTCGGTCATTCATTATTAGAATCTGTATACTGCCGCTTTCAATTTCCAGAGCTTGTGAGGTGTGTAACACTGTTGCTTTTAAGCATTTTACGCCATCGTTATTGCTCTGTCTGCATGCTACATGTTGCTTGTTCTACGTTGCTCTGCATGTGCTCATTGTCATGGGAATGGTTTAATAACCTGCCAGTGTGTGCAGTTAAAATTTGCCAGGTGGCTAAATCCAGCACTTCTACTGAAACAGATTAATGTGCACTGCCCCTGTTAAAAACACTCAATGTTGGGGTTACCGATACACTGGGGGGGCTATAAGACATTAACCTGGAGGATCTTCTGCACGCCACGAGCAACGTCATAGTGCTCAGCGCCGACAATGTTGGGGTCCATGATACGGGAGGTAGAATCCAGGGGATCCACAGCGGGGTAGATACCCAGCTCAGCGATGGCACGGGACAACACAGTGGTGGCGTCCAAGTGAGCGAAAGTGGTGGCAGGGGCGGGATCAGTCAAATCGTCAGCTGGCACATAGATGGCCTTAGAGAAGACAGGTTGTTACAGTCACAAGTAGCGTTTCAGTCTTGAAGCCATGTCAGACTATTAGGTACAACAGACTGCCATGTTAGCATGGCCCTCCAACAGGCCTATGCTGCTTGAACTCCAGCTTACCTGCACAGAGGTGATGGAACCCTTCTTGGTGGTGGTGATTCTCTCCTGCATGGTACCCATGTCAGTGGCAAGGGTGGGCTGGTAACCCACAGCGGAGGGGATTCGACCCAGGAGGGCAGACACCTCGGAGCCAGCCTGGGTGAAGCGGAAGATGTTGTCGATGAAGAGCAGCACATCCTGACCCTCCTGGTCACGGAAATACTCCGCCACGGTCAGACCAGTCAGAGCCACACGGGCACGGGCGCCTGGGGGCTCGTTCATTTGTCCGTACACCAGCGCTACCTAGGGGTTTGGAGGAGAGGGCACCGTTACAGAATACATCTAGGTCAACCCGTAATAGAAACTGACGCTTCGCACACACTGACAGTCATTGTGCAAAATAGTATGCAGCATCATCTGGATATGTATACAACATTCACCTTTGCTACATTTGTCAGTCTACACATGCATTCTATAAATCCAGCGTATGTACCACACCAAACACACTGCAACTACCTCTGCATGGCAAACATAGCATTTCAATGGAAATGAATGCAATTCTAGTGTACCAATATGCAATGACGCTGTCAGTGTGTTCGAAGGGTAAAGGAGAAAGGCTGATGTGAGCATCAAGTGGGTAATGAGGTCAACTTTCCAGACTGGTGATCAGCTACAATATGTAACTTTTTGGGAAACCCGACTTTGGATTTATGCAACCAGGAAATGTCAGAGCGACTCCTGTATATTGCACCTTATATTTTGACATTCAACTGGGGGATATTTTTTCCCTGTGCCAACTTTAAATACCATCAATCTGTATAAGATTCCTTAAATAGAGGCACCTGCTTATGACAGTCAAATGTAACCAGGTGGTCACCTTGGAGGTGTCGTCCTTCAGGTTGATGACACCCGACTCAATCATCTCGTGGTACAAGTCATTTCCCTCACGGGTACGCTCTCCCACTCCGGCAAACACAGAGTAACCACCATGGGCCTTGGCCACGTTGTTAATCAGCTCCATGATCAACACAGTCTTGCCCACACCAGCACCACCAAACAGACCTATAGAAAGGAAAGCAATTTACTGTCATTAAAATGTAATTAGCTAATTGCAAAAACGTGTAACAATGAGGATGTTGGTTGTCCCACGTACCGATTTTGCCTCCCTTGGCATAGGGAGCCAGCAGATCTACCACCTTGATGCCAGTTACCAGGATCTCTTGCTCCACACTCATGTCAGTGAACTCTGGGGCCTCAGCATGGATGGCTGCGGTCCTAATTAAAAATGTATAATAAGAGCCAACACTTCACTTCGAACAAGCAATTTTCAATTGCGTATCATTCATAGTCTCAAGACGATTCTAGTAGTCATGCATTAAATAATTGAATATGGATGTAAATATTGTGATTGCCATATCTAAAACTATGAATTGGCTGATAGACAATGTGCTTACTGCTTAGTGGAGATCGGTCCCCTCTCGTCAATGGGCTCTCCAATGACATTCATGATTCTGCCCAGGGTCTCGGGACCAACTGGGATTCTAATGGGATCGCCAGTGTCCACAACCTTCTGTCCACGGACAAGACCTTCTGTACCATCCATGGCAATGGTACGCACAGTGTTCTCACCTGAAAGTCAACATAACAGCTTATTGGGATGAAATATGTTATTGATTATGCAATGTTGGTACAATGTTTTTGCAAACAATGGCTGTGTTTACACAAGTAGACAAATTCTGATCTCTGCCTAGTTATTGGCAAAAAATGACAATTTGAGACAAATTAGGCTGCTTCTAAATGCAGGCCAAATGACTAACCAAGATGTTGTGCCACCTCCAGCACTAGCCTGGATTCACGACCAGCAACTTCCAGGGCATTGAGGATGGGTGGGAGGCCCTCATCGAACTGGACGTCGACGACAGCACCGATGACCGCTACGATTCTTCCATGGGCGAAAGCGGCAGCAGCAGCAGGTGCAGAGTAGTCTCTACCTGTAAAAGTGCATTGACCCAAAACCGTATGACCTTGTGAGTGAAATATCAATAATGCGCAATGTCTGCTGACCATTTCCAAGCTAGCCTACACAATGCAGAGTTGGAAATGTAATATCACCTGTGTAGCTAGCCATGTGCACAAGAACAAACACCAGACCTGTCAAACTTTAGAGTACCAGACACGCGCAGCAAAGTGGAGTCAACTCACATGCATACCACACGCCAAAATGGGGTTCTTTCCTGAATGATTGCAATTATATTATAGAATTGTATCAAATGAAGCCCAAAAAATGTTGGAATATTTGACAGCATTCCATTTACACATGTAAAAGTCACTAACAAGAACTAGAAACACAAAAGGGCCTTCATTCTCAGAGTTTGTTTTGTTAAACAAATAAGTTATGTTTAGGTACAAAAGTCTTATCCACAATAAAAACCCATTAACTGATATGATAAGAACAAATGTCTGAAGCAGAGCATCAGTATCAAATAAACATGTTATCCATAATAAACAAACTGCAAACTGGCTCCACAAAGCTTAAGTAGGCTACCACAAAGGGAATCTGAACGCTGTTCGCTAGAAGAGGCCAGTGTTTCAGCCTATGTAAAGGTGCCTATTGTATTTCTTTGCCGCACATACACATCATTTCAGATTTTCGAAATTGAGAAAATATCAAATCTAGTGCAAAGGCATTTTAGAAGCATTGCCGTTTAGCTAATAACGGATACTCAATTCTTCATCGCGCAGTTTTCTAAACTCCAGACTTTATTTAATGCTAAGATGCGTATTTATTTTTGATTATACTTTAGTAATGTTTTATGACGTGGATCATAAATGCAGTTAGTCTATTTGGTTGCGTGATCGTAATATTACGTGGAAAATACATTTAATTCTGCGTCCCATTAGTTATATCACACTAGCACAAATCAGATTAGTTATTTTTTGTATTTGCATTTAATTTCTTTCACTAACAAATGCGAGTGAACTGCTGGCACTTCAGAGCCCACTGAATGTCCATGTTATGTTCGCTAACGTTAACTTGAAACAATAGTGTTTACCTTTCCACAACACAGGGAGTCGAAAGGGGATTTGTCCATGTGTTTACGTACAGTTGGCAAACTCCGCATCACAACAAGCAGGAGGGGCTACGTCGAATAATGATGTATTACTCGCTATGTCCGTTGACAAACTCCGTACATATCTGTGTTGCAGCTCGAGAATCGGGACGTTAAATTTACTCAGTGGATTTATTTTTTTGTAAACTGCAAATCAAATTCAGGCCCTATTCATTTCTGAGTACTTTTAACTCGGATGTCGTACTCGACAGAATTGCGTACTTGGTATGCAAAATGGTTGCAAGTTGGTAGGTCTGAAACACCGAAGAAAACTCAATGTCAAGTATTTTCGGCCATGTCGTGCAGGAGAATTGCTACAGCTCAGCAATTAAAGTAATCAGCTACCTAAATTCTTAAAAAGCGAATACCTTCGAAGACTTACACATGTCAAGCCAACCGAGTTACTAAGGTGACATTGGTATTTTTGTAACTTGGCCTAATAAATTAGCCCTAGCTAGTTGTCAGATGGCTAGCAATCTACTGTAACGTTACATTAACCAGACAACGTGTGAATAAGTCAAATTGCTAGTTAGTTAAAGCAAAATAATAGTAAATGCATTCCTACTCGTTCTAAGCTATTTGACTACGAAATAACACCGACAGTGATTCAATTAGTAATTGAATGACACTTAGCTGGCTAACTAGCCACAGTATAGACTCGCTAGCGCGAGCCTCCAAACTTCATGTCATACAAAGGTCATTTCAATTTACACAAAAATCATGTCACTCAGCTATATGTACTTAAGTCACATATTAATATAACAGTTAAATCGAATGCATGGCGTAAGTTCCACGTTCAACATAAAATTTGTATGCGAAATTATGGAAGGTAAAAAATGTGAGGCCTGCTACACAGATGACAGCGTTTTGCTTTGGGCTAAAGTTAACTAGCAGTTAGCCTAATACCAGTTCTGCGCCAAACGGTTTTTACAATTCATTCGCTACCCCTGTAACATGCAATATGCTTGCAAAACTTACGTCCAAGGACAGATGGAGAGCCAACAAGGGCCTTCAGGGGCTGGACCCCAGGCTTAAGTGCCTGGAGAGCCCCGGTGCAGCAGCGTCCCACAGCTCCTAACATTGTCAAAATGGCTGAAGGTGGAAAGAGACGAAACGACTTGTGCCTTTATAATGAATGACCGCGGAGCTGAACTGAGCGTGCGCGCAACTTCAGGGCCAAACTGAGCAGGCGCACTTCGTGATTTATTTTGCATTGATTGCTACTTCCACATATTACTGTCATACTACAACACTTGTAATTGTCTTCGCAACATTACAAATCACGTATCATGTCAATTCAGCAAGAATAATCATGTACAATGTTCTAACAACCTAGATAACATTCAAACTCAAGGTCACAATAGGTGTGTGTGTGTGTGTTTGTGTTTGTGTGTGTAATGCAGTAAGTAAGTGAATACTCATCTCCCCAAAACACAGCAACACACAAACATACATTGCCTTTGGAAAGTATTCAGACCCCTTGACGTTTTCCACATTTTGTTACGTTATAGCCTTATTCTAAAATAGATTTTTTTTTTCAACTTCAGCAATCTACACACAATACCCCATAAAGACAAAGCGAAAACAGGTTATTAGAAATGTTTACAAATAAAAAACAGAAATATCTTATTTACATAAGTATTCAGACCCTTTGCTATGAGACTCGAAAATTGAGCTCAGGTGCATCCTGTTTCCATTGATCATCATTTAAATGTTTCTACAACTTGATTGGAGTCCACCTGTGGTAAATTCAATTGATTGGACATTAAAAGGCACACACCTGTCTATATAAGGTCCCACAGTTGACAGAGCATGTCAGAGCAAAAACCAAGCCATGAGGTTGAAGGAATTGTCCGTAGTGCTCCGAGACATGATTGTGTCGAGGCACATTTCTGGGGAAGGGTACCAAGAAATTTTGCAGCATTGAAGGTCCTCAAGAACACCATCATTCTTAAATGGAAGAAGTGTGGAACCACCAACACTTTTCCTAGAGCTGGCCGCCCGGCCAAACTGAGCAATCGGTGGGGAGAAGGGGTGTGGTCAGGGAAGTGACCAAAAACCTGATGGTCACTCAGACAGAGCTCTAGAGTTCCTCTGTGGAGATGGGAGAACCTTCCAGAAGGACAACCATCTCTGCAGCACTCCACCAATAAGGGCTTTATGGTAGAGTGGCCAGACAGAAGCCACTCCAAAGTAAAAGGCATATGACAGCCCACTTGGAGTTTGCCAAAAGGCAAACTGAGAAACAAGAGAAACAAGGTTCTCTGGTCTGATAAAACCAAGATTCAACTCTTTAGCCTGAATTCCAAGTGTCACGCATGGAGGAAACCTGGCACCATCTCTACGGTGAAGCGTGGTGGCAGCATCATGCTGTGGGGGTGTTCTTCAGCGGCAGGGACTGGGAGACTAATCAGGATCGAGGCAAAGATGAACAGAACAAAGTACAAAGATCCTTGACGAAAACCTTGTCCAGAGCGGTCAGGACCTCAGACTGGGGCGAAGGTTCTCCTTCCAACAGGACAACACAAGAGTCCCTTTGGGACAAGTCTCTGCATGTCCTTGAGTGTCCCAGCCAGAGCCCGGACTTTAAACCAATCTTTAATCTTTAAACCGGACTTTAAACCTGAAAATAGCTGTGTAGCAACACTCCCCATCCAACCTGACAGAGCTTGAGAGAATCTGCAGAGAAGAATGGGAGAAACTCCCCAAATACAGGTGTGCCAAGCTTGTAGCGTCATACCCAAGAAGACTCGAGACTGTAATTGCTGCCATGCTTCAACAAAGTACTGAGTAAAGGGTCTGAATACTTATGTAAATGTGATATTTCAGTTTTTTATTTTTTATAAATGAGCAAAAATTTCTAAACTTGTTTTTGCTTTGTCATTATAGGGTATTGTGTGTAGATTGAGGGGGGGGGGGGACAATTTAATCAATTTTAAAATAAGGCTGTAACCTAACAAAATGTGGATGAAGTCATGCGGTCTGAATACTTTCCAAAGGCATTGTACACAGCTCCACACCCAGACTGTGTTTAGAACACTATATACAGTGTGCACAAGCTCGATTTCAGCACATACACTGTCTTTCCACTAGAGTGTGGGGCTGCACTATACATTTTGGTGCTTCCTCTCTATCCTCATGCTCTCTTTTTTGTTGCAACATGTGGAATTAAGTGTGGTCATGAATGCTACCAACCAGTGTTAGAATCCCAGTAATGTAATACATGGAATATCCTCTGTTATGGGAACTGAAGTAAGCTACATGACAACTGTGAAAGAGAGCCTTCACTGTGGACAATTTACTGTAATATATGGATTTAAGGTATTTATTGCAGTTTTTAAACTGTAAATTATAGTGTTGCAATGTTATTTATTTTCTGTTTCAATTCATAATTCATTTGATCCATAACCTTCACTTTCTATAATCTCCAAACTTTTCCTGTTGTATTGCCTAATTTGTGGGAGTGGCTAATCGGCACAGGAGCCTGTAATGTTTAATCGGGGCCTGTGTTTTCTTGAAAAGGTGTGTTTCCTGACTGTGTGGAAGAGCCATTGATTTTAGCCACCAGCCATGTGCGTTTACTTTAAGTCTGCAGTTTTTAAAATAAGTACTTTTATAACTATTTATTTCTCAGTTCTTCTTTTAAGCCTTTTAGATAAGGTATCGGCCAGCTTGTCACACCAACTTCCAAATAAATATTCTCCTGTCCTTAACTATGGAAATGGATGAATGTTACTGAAGTACTGTGGTAATGATTTCCATGCCCCTGTCTCCTCAGTCTTTGTCTACACATGAGTCAGGGCTTTTCAACATTCTTAAGATGGTTTTGTCTGGTTAAGAAAGACATACACACTCTATACCTCAGTTCATTGGGGCATGGGCTCTATAAGAAATCGAAAGCATTCCACAGGGATGCTGGCCCATGTTGACACCAATGGTTCCCACAGTTGTGCCAAATTGGCTAGGTGTCCTTTGGATGGTGGACCATTCTTGATACACACGGGAAACTGTTGGGTGTGAAAAGCCCAGCCGAGTTTCAGTTCTTGACACAAACCAGTGCACCTGGCACCTACTACCATACCCCGTTCAAAGGCACTTAATTGTTTGTCTTGCCCTTTCATGGCATACATACACAGTCCATGTCTCAATTGTCTCAAGGCTTAAAAATACTTCTTTAACCAGTCTCCTCCACTTCATCAACACTGATTGAAGTGGATTTAACAAGTGACATCAATAAGGGATCATAGCTTTCACCTAGATTCACCTGGTCAGTCTATTTAATTGAAAGAGCAGGTGTTCATAATGTTTTTTACACTCAGCGTAAATTATTTTCAGTGGCCTTGTGTTGTCTATGGAACTTTCTATCTGGTATTTGGCATATCTGGTATCTATAAACGGATAACTAACCGTTTGTAACCCTTTATAAATCATTTTCAGTATACCTGAAAGTGTTACTGAAATATGCACTGGTACTTTCGAAGCGCAGTTTCATAAGTACATATAGGATCAGAAGCCAGACACTGGACTAGATTGGATGCTACAACATTCCCTGCCAACCAAAATTTAGGTTTTCATATGTTTGCCACACCTCTCTGGAAAATATTTAACCGGCTGTTTCATGCTTTTCTTCACACCAATGTTCGAGGTGCATTCAACCGACACCTCAGCCATTCATCATAATGAAAGCAGCTTGTACTGCGTTTCATGACAGTCCGTGACATGACCACTTTGATGGGAGACGATCTACAGGAGACCTTTGACCTTCCACAGACATGTTCTAGATTGGTTAGTGCTATCCGGGATCCATGGGACATGCCTACACTAAGTCCTAAACTACTAGGAAATCAAAGAGAACGCCAACTCTGTACAGATTGCAAGCACATTGTGAATTGCATTAAGTATTGGTTGAGAATGTGCAGAGATGCTATGGATTGATGATTTTTAACCACCTGGCTGCTCGAGTTTATGTTAAAATTATGTCATCCGCTATCAGGAAAAGCTGAATTTATGTCCTTGCCAAACTTCTTTTCAATTTACTGCACATGTGTACATGCACCACACGATATGTACATCACACTGGGAAAAGACGTCAGATCACTATCTTGTCATTAAGCATGAATTCAACTTGAAATGAACCAAACCGTGAAACATTATAGTTGCTTGATGGTTGAATTGAACTGTGCAGAGATCCCTTTGGGCTGATCGGCACCATAAAAGATGTGTTAGAGAGATCCTCACCATGTTTTACTTGTCTCCCCATGAAAGGGGGAGGTATCTGAAACAGATTTGAGCAGGCCTATTTCTCATGATGGCATTCTTGAGTGGCAGCTCACCTCTGATTGCTTTCTGCCTCCAGGTTTGGAATACTGTGGGCTATAAAAAAACATGCTGTCACCACCAAGTGCACAGCTGGAGCAGAGCTGCGTGATTCTCTTTCTGGCGGCCAGAAGTCTGGCGGCCAGGGAAATGGGTTTGGATTTTCACTACCTTTGCATGAGCTCTATATTCCTGATTTTTTTTAAAACTCAGAGTGGAGTGAATCAAAAGTTTAAAAAATATATTTTCCTATTTAAAAAATGCCAATCCATAAAGACAAGGTGAACATGGTATTGTGAACTGAAATGGATTGTTGGAGTGCTAAATTCTCTGGAGGAGCAGCTACAGCTATTCTTCTAAACAGTTTTATAGTCTTGCCTCACCCCCTGCAGCTGCAGCCAAAGACTAGTGCCTTCACATGAATGTGAATCAAGGAAAATTGTGCTAGCAAGGTGCGCTGCCTAGAGCCCTAGAAGTATATCACTACCAGTCTCCTTACAAAAAAGCTTTGTTTTGTTCTGTGGGTGAGGCTTCCGGAAGCTATTATTACCAGAATGAGACATCAGGTCAATATGTGGATAATAGTAAAAGATACAAGGCAACAAACCAAAATGGACAGAGGCCCATAAACTGACTACGACTATAGTCTTAATAAAATTGATCTTTGTTATTACAGCCCACAGGTGCCAACCCAACCCCCATTTATAAAAATACAAAAACTATTATAAAAATAACATTTCACCCCCACACTCTCCCCTAGCTTAGCCCTGCCCCGTGAAAGCTCCTTGCCCCACCCTTCTCCAAACATGGAGTGGCTGTGAGTAAAAGGGGGCTGGTTCTGCCTCTACTGTACTCACTGTGTCTGTGTGAGGATGTCTGCAGCTAAAAAAAACTCAGGGAACCCAGTGTGAACCAGAGCACAGACCTCCACAGACCCTCTACTCACTGCTGCCGTACTGCAGTCATCCTACCTGATCTGACCAGCTCCCATCCTGCAGACTGGACACCATCACAGGAGCAGGACAAGAGCAGGAGTCTAAGTGGAACTTAACCTGAACAACACTTGAAACTGTCTTATTTTTTCCTCTGCCTCTTTTGCTCCCTCTGATTCTCTCTTTCTCTCACGTTCATCTTTCCCAATCCTGAACGCTGAGCTGAGTATATTGGAGACCTGAGCCTGCAGCACTGTATTGTGAGTATGTGCAGGATCAAGTTACAATGATACAGGTTATGGGTCTCAGTCAATGGTGGACTTTTGCACCTCTGTGTTGGTGTGTAGATTTTCATGTGAGACAAGTTTCTACCTGAACACAAGCTGAATTTGCTGTTCTGGCTCTCTCTCTCTCTCTCTCTCTCTCTCTCTCTCTCTCTCTCTCTCAGAGGAGGAGAACAGGTGGTGATGTCCCCTTCTCTGTACTGGTTCTTGCTGCTCTGTAGACTCCACAGTCTCTGGGCTCAGGATGACTATGATGAGAGAACCGTGGACAGGAGAGCCAAGAACAAACTACTGACAACCAACGTCATACCCAAGAATGGCCAGTGTAAGAGTCCCGAAAGTATTTATTCGTTTGAAAGGAGAGACACAGAAAAGCTTTTCTGAGACATAGTGTTGGCTAGAATTGATAGGATATCTTCACTTCTGAAAATACTACATAGGTAAAGCATCCATCACCGAAAATCAAATTTTAAAGAGTCATTGGCAAATGATGGGATCCACTTAAAAAATGATTATATCTCACAGCCAGGCTTAGAAACCCATCCATCTCAGTGGCAACTATTCTGTTCCTTGAACGTTTTCTTCCTTCGAGATCTGGGTATCCCCGGGCACTTTCTTTCTGACACGTTTCTTTGAACATAAATATGATTTATTCCTGGTTTATATTGGATATGTGCCCTCGCTCCTTGAAAAATATTGTAGGTAAGCACTTGTGTGACTCGTTTCTCCTAGAGCCTTTTAGATATCAGACAGGAATCAGGAACATCAGTTCACAGTTCAAGTCATGGCGCCCCTCCAAGCATCACTTCTACCTTGATAAATAAATCAGATCTTTTCTGGGTTCAATCTTCTCTCGGAGTCATTAAGGTTCAGTATCTCAGAATTTAAGCTTCTGACTTTGGTCTGGTCTAGCCTAACCTAGACCAGACCAAAGTACCTAGTTTGACCCAGGTCTGATCTCCTGTTTTGAAATGGTAGTGACCCCTAGCTCTGTGAACCACTTACGTAATCTAGCTAGCTAATGTTGTACCCGGTACGTACATGATGATTGAACTGATGAATGATCCTTCTTTGGTGTTAGCGGTGGACATGAGAAAGTACCCAGTTTTACCCATATCGGATCTGCTGCTTTGAAATGGGGTTGACCCCAGCTCTGCCCTCTGCCAACCAAAGACTGACAAATTAGCAGTAGCTAGCTACGTCTTGTGTAATGTGCATGGTACATGATAAATTAACAATTGGTTAACACTTTTCATGTTCTTAGCACTTTTGAACAATGACTGTGGCCTGGAGCTGGCCTTCCTGGTGGACAGCTCAGAGAGCGCCAAGGACAACTACGCCCAGGAGAAGACGTTCGCCACAGATGTGGTTGAACGCCTGCAGGAAGTCAATCTCCAGACGGGCCGGGCTCTCAGCTCGCGAGCCGCCCTCCTGCAATTCAGCAGCCATGTGATCATCGAGCAGACCTTCAAGGAGTGGCGCGGACTGGCCAACTTCAAGGCTCGCATCGCACCCATCCGATACATTGGCCACGGCACCTACACCACCTATGCCATCACCAACCTGACCAAGATCTACATGGAGGAGTCAGAGCCAGGGAGCATCAGGGTGGCCATACTGCTGACGGACGGCATCACCCACCCCAGGAACCCAGACATCTTCTCCGCCGTGATCGACGCCAAAAACCAGGGCGTGAAGTTCTTCATGGTGGGCATCACGCCCGCGGCCAATGACATCTCCAACGTGGCACAGCTCCGCCAGCTGGCTAGCTCCCCAGCCAATCGCTACCTCCATCACCTTCAGGACAGGGACATCGTGGACAAGGTCATCAAAGAGATCGTAAGAGCAACGTCATCACGTTTCGTCATCTGGTTTAGGTTGTGGTTCGTTGAGATGTAAATTCAGTCCACATTTTTCAGGTGTCTAGAAAAAAAAAGTCTCTGTAGTTTGCTGTATGTGTCTTATGGCTGTATAACTGCTTATGGTAGGGCATTTTAAATCTCTGTGGACTCCTCCCTCTTGGGAATTGGCATTCACCATTGGAATGACAAATCAGGCTTTGTCAAAACAGGTCGCCCTCAGGGCCATAGTTTGCTAATCACTCTTTGGATATTACCATGTATACAACAAGCTGGGCCTTGAAAATGTCTTGAGAAGAAATGGATGCAAATATATTTGGATTACACAACATTATGTAGGCTTACTCATGTCAAGACTTGCATGCTTTATCTTTGCCGGTTGAAGAGGACTCCTGTATATTTAGTGTTTAAGCATCTCCTAACAGTCTAGGACTAAGAATATTTGATGCTTTTTGGGGGCATCCTGTGTGGTTTGAACTCGCTGCACCTGCTACGGTTGTCATAGTTCCTGGTGATTTGGTCCCCTCTGTCATCACAAACACAGTACCTTAATATTCATACTGTTATCGCTCTAGCACCTTGTTTAGTCTTCACCTGACATGGGGAAATGCAGACATCAATATTTTTGACTGTGGCTGTAACGTTCGTCTAAGTCGTTCTCCTCCTCAGACGAGGAGGAGCATGGATCGGACCAAAACGCAGCGAGGTGTGTAGACATAATGATTTTAATAATAATAACGAATACGAAAATACTAGACAGACTACAAAACAACAAACGACGTCAACAGACCTGAACATGTGAACTTACATAAACACGAAGAACGCACGAACAGACTAAACAAAACGAAACAGTCCCATGTGGTACTAACACTGACACGGAAGACAATCACCCACAAAATCCCAACACAAAACAAGCCTCCTATATATGATTCTCAATCAGGGACAACGATAGACAGCTGCCTCTGATTGAGAACCATATTAGGCTGAACATAGAAACAGACAAACTAGACACACAACATAGAATTCCCACCCAGCTCACGTCCTGACCAACACTAAACAAGTAAAACACATAAGAACTCTGGTCAGGACGTGACAGTGGCCCCTGGCTGGTGTTTCTGAGGCATTTTGTTGGAAACCATTCTGGTGTTTCAAACTATTTTAACCACATTCTTTTTTAACTGAAACCTCAGGTATAAGTAGTCATGGAAATGAACCCTTTGATGTCTGTCCAATAAGACTAATTAGGGAATGAAACAGTACAATAGGTCTAGAGACACAATATGAGTTCAGGACCTGTTTAACTATAACAATGGTTCTACGTTAAAACTCTTTGTGGAAAACTGCTGTGTGCAGTAGGAAGGAAGCTCAGCAAGATCACGCATTGCTGAATAGCTCAACGAGTCTCACGCATACCACTCGACTTCTCAACCAATTGTTGACGAAGGTGTTCGACATAACACGATCAAGAAAATCGGGTCATCAAATCCACATTAACCAGCAGCATTTGCATTAGCTACGCGCTCTACTGCTAGATCCATATGGACTGGTTCGAGTTGCGTTCGGGTACCCAATAGCACCCAGTCAACACAGCGGCTTCATCCTGTTTCAGGCAGCATCTGTATGTCATAAGGCTGTCTGTCCCATTAGCTTGTCTTTTTATCTCTTGTATGCTTCCGTCTCCGGCGGGATCAGCTCCAATCCTCTCACGGTAAAAATAACAGACCTTCTGTGGCGGCTTCAAGTGCTTCTCTGCGAGCGGAAATATACTTTGGATGCTCCGAGACGTTATGTTGACCATTGCATGTGGTTTGTGTTTGTTTCTGTTGAATTTCGACCATTCCCCATCCATATAGAATGTGGCTGGCTTTCATGTCCAGACCAAAAAAAACAATGTTTGGAGAAAAACAGGTTTTGGGCAACAGGATCATTCTTCGACCAGTTTTTTTTTAGGATTAGGCCTCCAGCTGACAGGATCAGGTGCTGGAGGTTGTAGTAGACTTGTACAGTGAGATGGAGGCAGAGATTGAGATGGACGAATAACTAGTCACACAGCTGAGTTTAGAGAGCCCTGGGAAAACTTGTCACTCCTGTAATGAACACGATGGGAGACAGAGAGCTGGTTTCAAGCGCAGAGCGCAGCAGGTGTTTATTTGTAAAGGACCACAGGAGGCGGCAAGTAGCTGGGTCCAGGGGCAGGCAGAAGGTCATACACAGGGGGTCCAAACAGGCGACAGTACAGGCAGGGAAAAGGATAGTAACGTCGTCCAGGAGATCAGGCAATTGGTTGATAACAGGAAATCCGATAGGCTAAAGTACAGGCAGGGAATAGGCAAAAGGCAAAGTGGGCTGGAAAGGGAGCTGCGTTCAAGGGATCTACGTGTTTGAGAGTGTGAGTTGAAAGCAGACCTTACAACTCCAGCCTAAACTCTCCTGAAATGAACAACTTGAACAGGTTAGATGCCCAACCCCATATCACTGGGATAATCCAAAATGCACCTAAACAGGTATTTCATCAATCAACATTAAAATAACCAGTCCACAAAGCATTCCGCGGTGGTGTAGCCTACACGTCGGTGATACAATGTACCTTTAAACTCGAATAAACGTTGTTAAACGTTAAAGCTAGGCTGCTTGTGTTTAATCTTCTGTATAACAGTATGAGAGCTGTCTAAAAGTAGGAATCTGATTGAAATCGCAAGCAACATGAATAAACATAAGCAAACATTAGCAATCCGTGTTTGTCGCCAAAATTTAGGGAAAGGAACCACTGGGCAAAAGTTGGTTGAATCAAAGTTGTTTCCACATCATTTCAACAATAAAATTCAATGTGATGACGTTGAATTAACATGGAAAACTGATTGGATTTGCAAAAACGTCATCAACGTGAGGGAATTGCATTTTTTACACCCAACTTTTAACCTAAATTCAATGACATGGTGACATTTTTTGTCGATTTCACGTTGAATTCACGCTAGTTGACACCTCAACCAAATTTAAATCAAAACTAGACGTTGAACTAACGCCTGCGCCGAGTGGGAGAGGAATGTCCTGACTTTGTTCAACAGTCATTGTCTCGCCATGAGATACTGTATGTAGAGAAAAAATATGAAGCGCACTAAATTTTTACCAATTCTTTGTTTTTCTCATTTCACAGACAAAGTTGGCTGATGAGGGGGTAAGTCCTAGTTATCTAGGCCTACTTATCTTGATATACTGCAGCCTTTTCACACATTAGTCAATGAACTCCCCTCTTTAGGAGTCTGAACTCCTGTCTGACCCCCTATGTTGTGTCCCTGTGGTTTAAGTGTCCTCCGGTCCCGATGTGTGCATGTGACAAGGGAGAGAGGGGACCCATTGGCCTCCAGGTAAGTTTCTGAACATGACCAACATCACCCTCAAGCTCCCCTCGACATCAATACATTGAGATCACAGCCCCCTTTCGAACTGAACATCCTGTAGTAGACGATTACTTTAAAACTGAAGGACAGTACAGTACCAACACACAAAGCCTGCCTTGATGCTTACACGTGAGATAATTGAGGGGCTTTGGTAGGCTTTAGTGATTTGTGTGGTTAGAGGCGATTCATATCTGCTTCCCTGAAGCAGTGATAGTGTGGCAAATGCTTAACATTCCTGCTTCACTTTATGATTAGCAAGCTGGGACAGATATCGGCTTGGGAAAATCTGCAGAATTCTGCTGTTATAGGTTACATAAATAAGTATGTTTCCGGTTGATCTAATAAGGATGCATTTGTTTTTTTGGAGTCAAAGGCAGTCACGATATCCACATAAGTAAATACAGTTGAAGTCGGAAGTTTACATACACCTTAGCCAAATACATTTAAACTAATTTTTCCTGATATTTAATCAGAGTAAAAATTCCCTGTTTTAGGTAAGTTAGGATCACCACTTTATTTTAAGAATGTGAAATGTCAGAATAATAGTAGAGTGAATTATTTATTTCAGCTTTTATTTCTTTCATCACATTCCCAGTGGGTCAGAAGTTTACATACACTCAATTAGTATTTGGTAGCATTGCCTTTAAATTGTTTAACTTGGGACAAACTTTTTGGGTAGCCTTCCACAAGCTTCCCACAATAAGTTGGGTGAATTTTGGCCCATTTCTCCTGACAGAGCTGGTGTAACTGAGTCAGGTTGGTAGGCCTCCTTGCTCGCACACGCTTTTTCAGTTCTGCCCACAAATTTTCTATAGGATTGAGGTCAGGGCTTTGTGATTTCCACTCCTATACCTTGACTTTGTTGTCCTTAAGCCATTTTGCCACAACTTTGGAAGTATGCTTGCGGTCATTGTCCATTTGGAAGACCCATTTGCGACCAAGCTTTAACTTCCTGACTGATGTCTTGAGATGTTGCTTCAATATATCCACATAATTTTCCTCCCTCATGATGCGATCTATTTTGTGATGTGCACCAGTCCCTCCTGCAACAAAGCACCCCCACAACATGATGCTGCCACCCCCGTGCTTCACGGTTGGGATGGTGTTCTTCGGCTTGCAAGCATCCCCTTTTTTCCTCTAAACATTACAATGGTCATTATGGCCCAACAGTTCTATTTTTGTTTCATCAGACCAGAGGACATTACTCAGAAAAGTACGATCTTTGTCCCCATGTGCAGTTGCAAACCGTAGTCTGGCTTTCTATTGGCGGTTTTGGAGCAGTGGCTTCTTCCTTGCTGAGCGGCCTTTCAGGTTATGTCGATATAGGACTCGTTTTACTGTGGATATAGATACTTTTGTACCTGTTTCCTCCAGCATCTTCACAAGGTCCTTTGCTGTTGTTCTGGGATTGATTTGCACTTTTCGCACCAAAGTCCGTTCATCTCTAGGAGACAGAACGCGTCTCCTTCCTGAGCGGTATGATGGCTGTGTGGTCCCATGGTGTTTATACTTGCGTACTATTGTTTGTACAGATGGACTTGGTACCGTCAGGCATTTGGAAATTGCTCTCAAAGATGAACCAGACTTGTGGAGGTATACATTTTTTTTCTGAGGTCTTGGCTGATGTCTTTTGATTTCCCCATGATGCCAAGCAAAGAGGCACTGAGTTTGAAGGTAGGCCTTGAAATACATCCACAGTTACACCTCCAATTTACTCAAATTATGTCAAATAACCTATCAGAAGCTTCTAAAGCCATGACATCATTTTCTGGAATTTTCAAAGCTGTTTAAAGGCACAGTCAACTTGGTGTATGTAAACTTCTGACCCACTGGAATTGTGATACAGTGAATTATAAGTGAAATAATCTGTCTGTAATCAATTGTTGGGAAAATGAATTGTGTCATGCACAAAGTAGATGTCCTAACTGACTTGCCAAAACTATATTTTGTTAACAGGAAATGTGTGGAGTGGTTGAAAAACTAGTTTTAATGACTCCAACTTAAGTGTACGTAAACTTCTGACTTCAACTGTAGGTCATTGTAGTCTTTCACCTAACTGACAATTTCTACTGTAGACTGTTCCCTTGGTGGCCAGACATTGTAGAATATTATAGTCTAGAGGGTCAAAACCAGGAATCCTCACTGGATGTACATTTATGTACTTTAATATTAGGGCCTGTGCACAGTAATCACTGCCATTATCCTATAACAGACCAAAAAAGCAGTTTGTCAAACCAGAAGCAGCTGCCACACACTGATCAGATGCTGTTGAGGAGTACACCACAAATTATATTTTTCTCTCCATACCATGCTGATGTGATTTCCCTTCCCTCCACAGGGCAAGAAGGGGAATTCTGGAGATGATGGGAACCCAGGTGTTAAAGGATCGAAGGTATTGGTGATTTGCTGTGCCTGTGTGTGTCTTCCTCCAGTTAGTCTGTCATTCTGTTTTCAAAACCTTAATTCTCTCTTTCTTACAGGGTGAGAGCGGGCTCAGTGGACTTCCTGGTCGAGATGGGGAGGAGGTCAGTACAGAGGGCATACCCTAAACACCTGCTGTTATATTATTAGATATATGTACACAGCTATTGGCACAGACTTCAACAACTCAGTATTGCTATCTATAAAGACAAGGATTCTGTTTTGTGGTCTGTGACAATGTTTTGATCACTGTCTCCTTGCTAATCAAGATTGTGTTGTTTCTACTCAGGGCAAGCCGGGCTACAAAGGAGAGCAGGTAGAGTATGAATCTCCAGATTAATATCCCTCTGGGTTTCCAAGTATTTAGTAAATATGACACAATGTACCTACCTCGTTTTTCTTGTAGGGGGAGAGAGGAGAATGTGGCACACCTGGAATCAAAGGAGACAGGGTACAGTGTACTTTTCTTTTGTTTTGTCATCAAATGTTTTTTTAATCCCACCCTTACCAAGGACCTAAGGCAGGGGTGTAAAACATATGGCACGCGGGCTGGATCCGGCCCACGAGGGGGGCCAATCCCGACCTTGGGTGGTTTGCGTAATTTAAAAAAATAAAAACAAAATTAACTAAATGAGTTTGACACCCCTGACCTAAGGGACCATTGGGTCAAAGTGTCTTCTTTAGCTCCATAAATGCGAGCAACAGTGTATTTTTGTTTAATGGTATTTTATGTGTTTAGCTTTAGTGTCACTACATACCACTCTGTTTATACTTTAGTCAACCTTTAGTGTTGCTGGCTAGTTTTTGTTTGTCTGGGCTATGATGTTGCACTGATGAATGCAGACAGTGTGAAACCCATACTACTATGTGTCGACTGTGCCTCCTATGTTTGTTTGTCATGTTTTGACATGAACTGATTGACCCCCTCCTTCTCCAGGGGCCTGAGGGGCCAGTTGGCATCAGGGGAAACAGAGGGCTACAGGTAAGCCTCTGTTCTAGAATCCTTTGTGTCGGCCATCTTTGTTAAGACTGTCACAAGCTAGGTAGTTTCACTGGTTAGTCACTGACAGACCCAAGTAAAAAATGTCCTTCAAGCTGTCCTCTAAGTTTCAAATTCAATTGTGTTTGTATACCTGTCCAATTGTAGACTACTTTATTCTGTCTTCTCACAGGGGTTACCTGGTCCAAATGGCGATGCCGGGCCTGAGGGTCTCATAGGGAAAAAAGTGAGTTTTATTTCATAAAACCCAATACCTTTTCCTTAACAGAGTGTCATTCACAGAAAGCCATTAGTTAGAGGAACCACATCTGCCCTTAGGATGGAAGAGAAAGCAACTACTGTGTGACTGACTGACTGACTGATCTGTCTTACGTGTCTATTCTCTAAGTCAGTGCCAGAATTTCCCCCACTCCTTAGTTTCAACCCATTGATCAAAGGTAACCTTCTATCTCAAATCCATACAGATAACTAGATTATAGTTTATTGGCTGGACTACATCAATTATGTCTGGGTGTATGGAATCTGGTTTGGATCAGGTCTTTGGTTTCTTGGGTTCATGGTTGAAGAAAATTGGCAGTACGACACCAAGTCCAGACCGTAACCAGAAAAAGTCCCATTCAAGGCCATGATAGTCATTTTGTCAAATCACCACCATAATAAGAGTATTTCTGTGTTCATATTTCAGAACAACATATGGATTCTTTAGACAAACAGAATAGTGAAAAAATGCATGCTGAGAGAAAATAGAGCCACTCTACAACTTATTACAGCGGGGAAAAATGGGACTTCTATGACTTCAAAGAAGGGCTAAGGATTTATAAAATAATTATTATAATAATTATAATTATATTCTGCTTTTCAATGATGTTCTGATTTAATCTCTCCAGTTTTTGTTGGAAAGGAAAGGGTTAACACTGAAGTGAAAAAAAGATCCAATCAGGATTTTTCTTTTGCTGGTCTCTGGTGGGGGATCAATCTAGCTAGCTAAGTCAGCCATTGGCTAGGCCATCAGAAGCAAGATAGAAGGCTTTTACCATTCAACTGTATTAGGGCAACATTTTGGAATGACAGTGGAATCAACCAATCGCATTTTGACTTAATGGGTGGGACCGTTTTTACAAAAGCCTATGGAAACTTCTCGAAGGCTAACAGTTCACTATGCAATAGCGAGCTGTAGTTTTTCCATGGTCTAGTTAGCTTTTGTTGTAGGCTAGTTTGCAGCAGCAGCAGCAGCAGGAGCAGGAGCAGGAGTTGTTGTTGAAGAGGATGTTGTTGCTAATTTGTTAGCTTCCCCCTTTTCAAGAATAACTTCAACAATAAGTTAAGTGAGTGAGTGGAATTGTGAGTGGGTGGAATTGTGTTTTTTTTATTGCAGCGCGCTTGCTGTTGTTAGCCATCTATTTGATAACAACTTATGTGTATGAAACTTTGTTGCATTTTAACTTTAGGTGACCAGTTACTTTGTGTGCTAAACTTGAATTATTTTTTTCAATGGGAAGTAATACATGTACATTTCGATTGGGAAATGCTTAATGGTTGTGTTTTTGTATTCTTATGATTGGGACCTACTGGCTTATTATGACAGAGTGAATGGACTGCTTATCCTTAACATCATGCTGTGTGTGACTGTTGTCTTTCCATCGGCCCTATACGGTGGTGTAGCGGTGCCTGGAGAAGCGGGTATACTCTAATTTTGCCAAAAAGTTCATAAACAGTATGAAGGAAAGGCACCCGGTGTGAAACATTTAAAAATGTTATCCTATGTTTTTAATGAGTTTTCCTATAGATTTTTCAGCTTTTCACTCTCAAAATCACACTTAACATTTTTGTATTTTTCCTATACCAAAACAATATGTTCAAGTCCACAATAATGCTTAAACTAGATCAATCTGATTGGGTGGACCTGGCCAGTAGCGGTGCGTGGGCAAAATCACTGAGGAAGCCAAGCCAGTAAAAAAGCCAAATTACAACCTATGTTTTGATAATTGCGTTGTTTGCTCCCTAACCCATTCATTCATACGCCACGAGATATATAATAAGGCCGTGACAACAAAAAGACAAGTCACACAGTGGCGGCATAAATTCAACTACACATAGGCTTGTTCCATCACAAAACCGGAGAACAACATCTGTCTGGTGAAGTCCAGAAAGCTATTATTGCATATCAACAGTTACAGTTGAAGTCGGAAGTTTACGTACACTTAGGTTGGAGTCATTAAAACTTGTTCTTCAACCACTCCACAAATTTCTTGTTTATTAACAAACTATAGTTTTGGCAAGTCAGTTAGGACATCTACTTCGTGCATGACACAAATCATTTTTCCAAAAATTGTTTACAGACAGATTATTTCACTTATAATTCACTGTATCACAATTCTAGTGGGTCAGAAGTTAATAGGGAAAAACTCCCTAGAAAGGCCAAAACCTAGGAAGAAACCTAGAGAGGAACCAGGCTATGAGGGGTGGCCAGTCCTCTTCTGGCTGTGCCGGGTGGAGATTATAACAGAACATGGCCAAGATGTTCAAAATGTTCATAAGTGACAAGCATGGTCTAATAATAATCAGGAATAAATGTCAGTTGGCTTTTCATAGCCGATCATTAAGAGTTGAAAACAGCAGGTCTGGGACAGGTAGGGGTTCCATAACCGCAAGCAGAACAGTTGAAACTGGAATAGCAGCAAGGCCAGGTGGACTGGGGACAGCAAGGAGTCATCATGCCCGGTAGTCCTGACGTATGGTCCTAGGGCTCAGGTCCTCCGAGAGAGAGAAAGAAAGAGAGAAGGAGAGAATTAGAGAGAGCATACTTAAATTCACACAGGACACTGGATAAGACAGGAGAAGTACTCCAGATATAACCAACTGACCCTAGCCCCCCGACACATAAACTACTGCAGCATAAATACTGGAGGCTGAGACAGGAGGGGTCAGGAGACACTGTGGTATGAGGTATGAAATTGATTCATTGATCCAGTCTAGGTAGACCTGTACTTTAGTATAGACGCCAGGCCTCCGCGCTCTACCACAGCCCACTCCCCAGCTGACCACTCCAGCCAACTCATACCTCATATCCGATGATACCCCCGGACAGGGCCAAACAGGAAGGATATAACCCCACCCACTTTGCCAAAGCACAGCCCCCGCACCTCTAGAGGGATATCTTCAACCACCAACTTACAATCCTGAGACAAGGCCGAGTATAGCCCACAAAGATCTCCACCACAGCACAAACCAAGGGGGGGCGCCAACCCAGACAGGAAGATCACGTCAGTAACTCAACCCACTCAAGTGACGCACCCCTCCTAGGGACGGCATGAAAGAGCACCAGTAAGCCAGTGACTCAGCCCCTGTAATAGGGTTAGAGGCAGAGAATCCCAGTGAAGAGAGGCATACACCAAGTTGACTGTGCCTTTAAACAGATTTGAAAATTCCAGAAAATGATGTCATGGCTTTAGAAGCTTCTGATAGGCTAATTGACATCATTTGAGTAAATTGGAGGTGTACCTGTGGATGTATTTCAAGGCCAACCTTCAAACTCAGTGCCTCTTTGCTTGACATCATAGGAAAATCAAAAAGAAATCAGCCAAGACCTCAGAAAAAAATTGTAGACCTCCACAAGTCTGGTTAATCTTTGGGAGCAATTTCCAAATACCTGAAGGTACCACGTTCATCTGTACAAACAATAGTACGCAAGTATAAACACCATGGGACCACGCAGCCGTCATACCGCTCAGGAAGGAGAAGCGTTCTGTCTCCTAGAGATGAACGTACTTTGGTGCGAAAAGTGCAAATCAATCCCAGAACAACAGCAAAGGACCTTGTGAAGATGCTGAAGGAAACAGGTAGAAAAGTAATATATATTACCACAGTAAAACGAGTCCTATATCGACATAACCTGAAAGGCCGCTCAGGAGGAAGAAGCCACTGCTCCAAAACCGCCATAAAAATGCTAGACTACGGTTTGCAACTGCACATGGGGACAAAGATCGTACTTTTCTGAGAAATGTCCTCTGGTCTGATGAAACAAAAATAGAACTGTTTGGCCATAATGACCATTGTAATGTTTGGAGGAAAAAGGGGGATGCTTGCAAGCCAAAGAACACCATCCCAACCGTGAAGCATGGGGGTGGCAGCATCATGTTGTGGGGGTGCTTTGCTGCAGGAGGAACTGGTGCACTTCACAAAATAGATGGCATCATGAGGGAGGAAAATTATGTGGATATATTGATCCTTTGCTGTTGTTCTGGGATTAATTTGCACTTTTCGCACCAAAGTACGTTCAGTCAGGAAGTTAAAGCTTGGTCGCAAATGGGTCTTCCAAATGGACAATGACCCCAAGCATACTTCCAAAGTTGTGGCAAAATGGCTTAAGGACAACAAAGTCAAAGTATTGGAGTGGCCATCACAAAGCCCTGACCTCAATCCCATAGAAAATGAGTGGGCAGAACTGAAAAATCGTGTGCGAGCAAGGAGGCCTACCAACCAGACTCTGTTACACCAGCTCTGTCAGGAGGAGTGGGCCAAAATTCACCCAATTTATTGCTGGAAGCTTGTGGAAGGCTACCTGAAACGTTTGACCCAAGTTAAACAATTTAAAGTCAATGCTACCAAATACTAATTGAGTATATGGTAACTTCTGACCCACTGGGAATGTGATGAAAGAAATAAAAGCTGAAATAAATAATTCACTCTACTATTATTCTAACATTTCACATTCTTAAGATAAAGTGGCGATCCTAACTGACCTAAGACAGGGAATTTTTACAAGGATTAAATGTCAGGAATTGTGAAACTGAGTTTAAATGTATTTGGCTAAGGTGTATGCAAACTTCCGACTTCAACTGTATAATCACCTGCAGCATGGTCAAGCAAGTTAATGTTTTCGTGCAGTTTACTAAACAGCTACTGATTTAGAACCATGGAGTTATAGCAAGTCAGCACAAAGACTACAGCAGCACTGCCTCCGCTATTCCAGCACCATTTCAACTTAAACATTTAAACATTATCAAATCAACAAGGCTATATATGCTTAGTTTAATATACTGAAAACATACGTAAAAATACCAAAAACAATTTAGTCCAATCAATGTTGCTAAATATCATGTGGCTGTCCCTGGTTCTGATTTCTGTGTGCGAGCGTGCGCAATTAACCTTTTTCGTTGTTGTTGCATTCACACTAGTTGAATGCCAATGTCTTCCTCCTCTCTTTCATGTTGGCAAAACGGTCAATGGCGCTGTCATACAGTACACTTTTAGCTTTTGTTGTCATATGCTACCTAGCTAAAATGCTTAATAGCCTGACCTCTTTGCATGGGCAACAATGAACCAGCTAAGTTATCTAGCTAGCTAGTTAACATGAGCCTACTAGGCTACATCTAGTCTACATATTGAACTTTCATCATCTCAGGCCAGTGGCACAACATATTCATTTATGGTTAGATCAGAATCACCGTCATAATCATTGGCCTGTACAGACAATTAATTCAATACCACAAGTCCAAATCCCCATCTCCATCCATGGTTTGCCAAAGGGCCGATTTAGCAATCTAGCTACTGCAGGACATCAACACAAGCAGACCAGAAACAGACATGTTTTTCTGAAAATGGCGATTGCAAATGAAGTGATTTGATTGGTCTGAAGCTAAATCCAAACTGGCCTCTTTAGGGAGGCATTTTGCTGCACCGGGACAACCCACAGTTGAGCTCAGCTCAGCGCTTGTTGGATAATTATTATTATTTTTTTTTTATCAAGGGAGTCCAAACGCTTGCTGGCATCAATCCAATGGTACGGCGGCAACATGTTATACTCTTTTGGTCTTGACAGAATCATATACATGGGCTACACATACTGAGATGGAGAGGTGCTGTTTCCCTCACTCGGACGATTTCTCTGGTGAGATTCAGCCACTTGTGAATTGATGTAAAATTATGAAAACACAGAGAGAGACGAAAGATACATGATTTTATAATTTAAGTGTTTTTATTGGTCAAATATTTGGGGAAGCCTGGCTTCCCTTGGCATACATGATTAAACACCACTGGGCCTGGCAGGTCCTGGCTCCCCAGCAGGTGGGACTGTGTCCACCCATGCCTACGCCCCTGATGCTAACAGCACATGATGACAATTGCGCATCACAAATAGCCTACTAACCAACACTTCGGACCAAACGTTTTCAATGCCTGGTTTGCATACCCAACGTTGCCTTAGTTAGCATTTACTGGTAGATATCATAAGTTGAAATGTCTTTCCTACCCTACCGGCTACCGATGTCATTCTTCTGTGAGCTGTTCCATGTGACAACTAGTTAAGAGCTGCTTGCTCTTGCTGCCTGCAGATGATATTCCGCTGAAACAATGCTGTGTGCGGCGCGCATGTGCATATATCTCACGTGCTTTGCGATTGTCTAGACTACTTTGTGTATGATTTCTCTATTGTACAACATAATAGAAAAGTCGTATACCTCTACTACACTACTTTGGTACGCATCAGTGGGGATTAAGAAGTGCGTATACGCAATGCCCACCGGAAAAAAAAGTGGCTTGTACGGCTTATACAGTACCTGCGTATACCCTCCACTACACCACTGGCCCTTCGTGTTTTACAAAAAGTGCACTCTCCTACATGAGTGCGCTGGTATTATGGTTGCTGTACATTCAGAATCACGAACCTGTCACACACTGGCCTGGGTCCAATAGGTTTGCGACTGCACAAAAATGTCTATAATAGATATAAAGACTATTTAGGATATGAATGATTCAAGAAAGGACTGTATATATTTGGCCCGTTGAAGTCGTTTTATGGCTGACTGAATGGAAGATGATAATTCTGAGTCAAGACCGAGTACACATGTGTCCAACACCGAGACAAGACCGAGATACTCAATATGTGGTCTTACAACACTGGTATTGGTCCCATTGAGTAGACTGACTAGCTCTGGTCCAGGGTGTTCCATGCGGTTTGCTGATGCTGAGCCAATCAGCAAGCCGCATGTCACGCCCTGGACCAGAGCTACTGACAGACAGATTCAAGTGGGGCCCAAAAGCAGACGGCAGACGATTGACCAAGTATGTGTACATTCATGTTTTGAATGGATACATTACTTGCTAAGTATCATCAGTCATTGCATGAACGCCACAGACGTGTTGAGGGATTATAATCATGCTATTATCTTGTCAGTTTGTTTTTCAAACTTCTCTCAGCAACACTACTGCCAAGTCTGACATATGCCCACACTCCCAGTCAAGCATTCAGAGGCTTAATTCAGAGGCTTAATGTTTTGGGGGAAAAAATCATGTTGCTTGTTTGACTGTCATCCAAGATCAAATGAATGGCAGACTAATGTCTGACATTTAGCTTCGGACCACATGTTGGAAAGAGAACAGTATGTAGACTAGCCTACGCACTGAGATATCTCTGCTGTCTTCTCACACTGTTCTCTTTATTGTAGAACAGCATGGTGATTTACTTCTATTATAATGCCATACGTCATTATTGGAACAGTGAAGCATGTTTTCTTCTTTTGGCTCTATACTCCAAAAGTTTGGATTTGAAATCAAACAATGACTACGGGGTTAGAGTGCAGACTGTCAGCTTTACATTTAGGGTATCTTCACCCATATCGGGTGAACCGTTTAGAAATTACAGCACTTTTTGTACATAGTCCCCCAATTTTAGAGGAGCAAAAGTATTGGGACAATTTCACTTATGTGTATTAAAGTAGTAAAATGTTAAGTATTTGGTCCCATATT
The DNA here is from genome assembly GCF_045679555.1 of Salvelinus alpinus. Classification (NCBI taxonomy): domain Eukaryota; kingdom Metazoa; phylum Chordata; class Actinopteri; order Salmoniformes; family Salmonidae; genus Salvelinus; species Salvelinus alpinus. The sequence goes on from NC_092095.1 coordinate 55,392,686, forward strand.
CATAGCATACAATGACTACATCAAGCTTGTGACTCTACAAACTTCTTGGATGCATTTGCTGTTTGTTTTGGTTGTGTTTCAGATTATTTTGTGCCCAATAGAAATGAATGATAAATGTATTGTCATATTGGAGTCACTTTTATTGTAATTTAAGAATAGAATATGTTTCTAAACACTCCTACATTAATGTGGATGCTACCATGATTACGGATCATCCTGAGTGAATCATCAATAATGATGAGTGAGAAAGACGCACAAATATCATACCCCCAAGACATGCTAACCTCTCACCATAACAATAACAGGGAAGGTTAGCATTTTTTGGGGGGTATGATATTTGTGTGTCTAACTTTCTCATGGGGGGAGAGACTATATACAAAAAGTGCTGTAAATTCTAAACAGTTCACCCGATATGGATCAAAATACCTTCAAATTAAAGCTGACAATGCACTTTTACCTTATAGTCATTGTTTCATTTAAAATCCAAACTTTTGGAGCATAGCGACATAAGAGGAAAACATGATTCACTCTCCCAATAATTACAGAGGGCACTGTGTTTGAATAATGGCTTTTACCAATAGTGATTTGAATTCTCGAGGAGTTTCAGAACACCTAGTGCTAGCCTGAACCCCTGGTAGAATTTGATTGATGGAAGATGTGTGAGGGGAAAAAAGTTAAGGTTTGAGGTCTGTGTGTGTGTGGTGCTGTGTGTGTGTATTGGTTTATGTGGTGAGGTAATGGTTGGGTTAGTGATGGTGGTGTGAGGTTAAAGACAAGAGGAATTCAATGGAAATGATGTCACCTCGTTCAAAGAGTTCTGCTCTTGTTGGCCTATAGTGGAGGAGAAGGAGGGAGAGAGACAGATTTATGAATTGTTGTTGTGCCAAACACATTTCAATATGAATTTCCTGTATACTGAATTGTGTGTGTGTCTGTTCCTGCATGGTTACGTGTGTGTTTTGTAGGGTGAGCGGGGACTTTCTGGGCCACCTGGAATCCAAGGAGAAACTGGGATTGGACTTCCTGGACACAAGGTATCACTCCATCACCCCATTGTTTTGAAAAATGAGGTAATTACATTTTCCCCCAACCACCTGTTGTATCTCACTTCGCGGGTGTTCAACTCTCTCTGCAGGGTGATGTGGGGTTCCAGGGTCGACTGGGACCTCCTGGACCACCTGGCTTAGGGGAACCTGGACTACCGGTGAGTTAGCGCGACCACAATGTACGCATGCATTTATGAATACTCATAAATGACTCAGTGAAATGGGTGTTCGTGTAGCTGTGTATGGAGTCTATGGTTATTCAAGTCTGTTCACCATTGGTTGATTTGTTTGTTTGTGTTTCACAGGGGCCTCAAGGGCCACAGGGCGTCCAAGGAGAGAAGGGTCCTATAGGAGAAGGCTTTGCCGGGCCAAAGGTATGACTGAGCTTCTGCAGAGATGTGTCCCGGTCTGGGCTCCAGATCTGTCGCTGTAAAACCAGGAACATCACACGGATGATGGTTATAGGAGAAGAAACAGCGCCATAAACGTCCATCTGAATTACACCTGTATTTGGTATCACAGTGTCACATGCAATGGATCTATCGATCAGTGATTTCTTGTTCTACTAAGGAGCAACTTCCAGCCTGCAGGTAGGCGAAGTTCAGAGTTCAAAAAGACGTCAGGTGAACCCATACAGGCCCTGGGCTGGGAAACCCCCAGAAGCTATCCAGAACCCCTGTAGAACATGAAAGGAGTGAGTCACTCAAACGATACCAGAAGGAAGGAATGAGTCCATCTGCTTTTCACTGGGTTGCTCAGGCACACATGGGCTCCATCTGCCCAAACCAGACCTCTCTCTTTCTCCCTGCTCTAACATATCCTCTGAACTCAAGTGTTACCAGGATACGGCTATGCTATTTCCATTGCAGTGCGTGTCTTGCCTTCATAAAGATATTATGTTATACTGTAGCCTACGCCCTTGTTGCGACTTGTAAGAGAATGGTCGTAAAAGCATCAATGCAAACATGCCATTCCTTTAGAAAGAGATCTGTGTTACGGTATTGACAGTATTATATAGATTTATATTGCCTACTTAGCGACAAGGATAACGTTACGCTTCCAGTGGCAGGTGAGGTAACACAGATCAACAATTGTTTTGATCATTCCTGAACGGTCTGGGTAAACAACGCTTGATTACGTTTTGGGAACGCACTTAAGTAACATCATGCCAAATGTAATCTCTGTTTGGCGAAGTCGCAACTTCGGCTCATAACAGTCCAGTCAACTGACTGAAGAGACACATCCTTTATTGCATTATTCCATTGAAACCTCAGTCCACTCAAAGATCCTATCATTAGAGATATTTTTCTGGCAGTTTACCTTGGAGAGAGTGACGGTGTGAGTTTCCACCAGTCATCTAGAAGCTTCTACTATTAGAGATGGCCTCAAGGCTTTTACTCCTGCATTGAGACTGACCCCAGACACACAGCTCTGGTTATGAGCAGCAGTGCTCTGTTGCTAGTCACAAGTTCTGACAAGTTCCAGATTCACGAGAACTGAAGAGTTTTTTTTTTACTGCTACCCTTGTCATCAGCACCTGCTGGGGTGAAGAAATGGAAGATTATGGGGGATTAATGTGTACATTTTATCTAAGCTCCGTTGCAGGTATGTTCTGTTTCTGGTTTGTCCTCAGGTATTGCTAATGCTAATGATGTAGCTGCAGAGTGTATTCTCCCTAGACCTGAGGTAACCTCTGAGGAATGGATATGTTTTGCACACATACACAGCTCTCACTCTCTCTCTCTCTCGGCTTCAACTTTGATTATTGTGTAATTTACTTCAGTTTTTTTTCTTTTTGTCGGAGCGTGACTCTTGCAGTAAGAACCTTCAACGACATTCAGCTGGTCGCTGTGGTTTCCATCTCCACCAGTGCTGATCAACTCTCGCTCGGTGCCAAACCCCTTTGCTGAAAAAATGAGAGTAACACTAAACATGTCCTCCGGCATCTCAACAACCCGCCTCGACCGTGTGGTCTCCCTGGAACGTTCCTTGGAGGTCCAGAGTGGATGCATGCGAGGCTGGGAAGCTGTTTGAAGAAGTTTCCAGCACCCCTATCACGTTCCTGTTTAGCCTTCCTGTCTCTCATGCAGGAACAGACATAGTAAACGGACGTCCGTTGTCACCTTGCGAACCAGCCTCGGCGTGGCACATAGATAGACGTTAACACAAATGACAACGGAACGCTTGAACCTTTTGCCAAGGCGGAAGGAAAAACTCAGGAACAATGGAACATTATGAAAACGTTAAACTATCAGCCTTGTGGTTTTTCGTTAGCGGGATCATGATTGTTTTCCCATCAGTTAATAACTATCTGTGTTGCGGTTAGCTTTCTTAGGGCAGAATCCTAATTTGAAATCTAAATCTCTCATTGACATCAGTAGATGAAATTCTGAGTTATGGGCACAGATCTCAAATTGGGATTCTGCCTTCACTGTATGGCTGGTGTGAGTTTCTCTCTCTGGTAAGAGAGAGAGTGAGTGAGAGAGACGGAAGAGTTGACGAGAATTGTAAAGAGCTGTGTTTGTCTCCGCAGGGGGACCGGGGCCTGGAGGGGCCGAGGGGACCCAGAGGACAGCCCGGCACTGGACTGAAAGGAGACAAGGTACAGTATAGACTGTAAATAAACTAAATCTGGGTGAATGGTCTTCACACAAACACGCAGTGTTCCCCAGGAACACATAAAGAGCCTTGGGTAGGGAGTAACCAGAAGCACTGGCATCTTGGTCTCATTCAGACTGAGGTTATATATGAGGCCTCTATTGAATCTGTGTGGTGATTAATCACACAGGGGTCAAGGCCTGGACGCTGTGCTGAAAGAAAGTTCATGGGTGAAGTAAAGGCTGATGTAAAGGGTGAATCTCAATTGTCTAAAGTGGCCTCCTCTCCTTGTCTCTTTGCCTTCATTGAAACTGGTGTTAAAGATCTGGACAGGTGGACAGAAAGTCCTGGTTCAGAAGGATTCTTGTCTTTTGCTTTCACCTAGTCTGTGTTTTCAGATAAAGGGGAGGAGACAAGGAGAGATCTACTTAACGCTATTGAGATGCAGCCTCATTCTACCTGAATAACGTGTGTACTGTCAGAAATAGAATCACGGTCCCACACTGATTATGGGATATGAATTGATGACATTTATAAACTGGGTGGTTCGAGCCCGGAATGCTGATTGGCTGACAGCCGTGGTATGTCAGACCCTATACCACGGGTATGACAAAACAGTTATTTTTACTGGTCTAATTACGTTGGTAAACAGTTTATAATAGCAATAAGGCACCTCGGGGGTTTGTGGTATATGGCCAATATGCGACGGCTAAGGGCAGTGTCCAGGCACTCTGCGTTGCGTTGTGCGTAAGAACAGCCCTTAGCCGTGGTATATTGGCCATATACCACACCCCCTCGGCCCTTATTGCTTAAATATACCATTATGAATGAAGCAAACACTTATAGAATTCCGGTAGCTGATGATAATTTTCAGAGATTTAAACGTTAATTGACCTTAAAATGGTGTTTGTTCTTGGCCCGATTAGTCTTGGCAAGGTTAGCCTTGTGGTGAAATTTATTCTTGGGATATTGGCAGTGCTTTCATCATATTTTCATCACATCCAGACGAGCTTCAATGCCATACAACTCTCCTTCCGTGGCCTCCAACTGCTCTTAAATACAAGTAAAACTAAATGCATGCTCTTCAACCGATCGCTGCCTGCACATGCCCGTTCTGACTTAGAATATGTGGACAACTACAAATACCTAGGTATCTGGTTAGACTGTAAACTCTCCTTCCAGACTCACATCAAACATCTCCAATCCAAAGTTAAATCTAGAATTGGCTTCCTATTTCGCAACAAAGCATCCTTCACTCATGCTGCCAAACATACCCTCGTAAAACTGACCATCCTACCGATCCTCGACTTCGGTGATGTCATCTATAAAATAGCCTCCAACACTCTACTCAACAAACTGGATGCAGTCTATCACAGTGCCATCTGTTTTGTCACCAAAGCCCCATATACTACCCACCACTGCGACCTGTACGCTCTCATTGGCTGGCCCTTGCTTCATACTAGTCGCCAAACCCACTGGCTCCAGGTCATCTACAAGACCCTGCTAGGTAAAGTCCCCACTTACCTCAGCTCGCTGGTCACCATAGCAGCATCCACCTGTAGCACGCGCTCCAGCAGGTATATCGCTCTGGTCACCCCCAAAACTAATTCCTCCTTTGGCCGCCTCTCCTTCCAGTTCTCTGCTGCCAATGACTGGAATGAACTACAAAAATCTCTGAAACTGGAAACACTTATCTCCCTCACTAGCTTTAAGCACCAGCTGTCAGAGCAGCTAACAGATTACTGCACCTGTATATAGCCCATCTATAACTTAGCCCAAACAACTACCTCTTCCCCTACTGTATTTATTTATTTTGCACCTTTGCACCCCATTATTTCTATCTCTACTTTGCACATTCTTCCACTGCAAATCTACCATTCCAGTGTTTTACTTGCTATATTGTATTTACTTCGCCACCATGGCATTGTTTTGCCTTTACCTCCCTTATCTCACCTCATTTGCTCACATTGTATATAGACTTATTTTTCTACTGTATTATTGACTATGTTTGTTTTACTCCATGTGTAACTCTGTGTTGTTGTATGTGTCGAACTGCTTTGCTTTATCTTGGCCAGGTCGCAATTGTAAATGAGAACTTGTTCTCAACTTGCCTACCTGGTTGAAATAAAGGTGAAATAAAAAAATAAATATGAGGCCAATCCTTCAGCAAGAATGCTGCTAACGGTTTGGGTGAATGTTGCAGTTAGCTAACATTCTGTGTTTACGCAATGTAACTTTATAACAGCTCTGTTGACACTATAAAGTGAATCATGCTGGCATTTTATAGATGAGGCATGCATGTATTACTGGGTCGTTGGATCTGGAGTTTGTTTACTTTATTGCCTATCAAAATAGTCAATTGTGTGAACATTCTCAATATTTAATAGCAAGGGGACTAGCAGGAGGATTTTTAACACAGTAATTGTGTTATGTTGACTACTTTCCCTTCATTTAATAACAGCTAATGAAAGGGAGATTATCCAAACCAATGTATATAAATGTATATGTACTTTTTGTATATTTATTTCATTCACTTTTCCTGTAACACATCCTCGAGCTGGTGTTGGTGTAATTATAGCTATGATGCCAACAACGACTCTCTTTGTGACCCTCAGGGTGGCTATGGCCCTCCAGGTTTTCCAGGGCCTGTCGGCCTGCCAGGCCTGGGCATTCAGGGGGAGAAGGTACGTAGGCCCACCTATTCATTATTACAGGTTTCACCAAGTATCACTCATACATCAATCACCGTATTCTTATCGGCAGACTCAACAGCCTTGGTTTCTCAAATGACCGCCTCGCCTGGTTCACCAACTACTTCTCAGAGTTCAGTGTGTCAAATCGGAGGGCCTGTAGTCCGGACCTCTGGCAGTCTCTATGGGGGTACCACAGGGTTCAATTCTCGGGCCGACTCTTTTCTCTGTATATATCAACGATGTCGCTCTTTCTGCGGGTGATTCCCTGATCCACCTCTACGCAGACGACACCATTCTGTATACACCTGGCCCTTCTTTGGACACTGTGTTAACAAACCTCCAAACGAGCATCAATGCCATACAACACTCCTTCCGTGGCCTCCAACTGCTCTTAAACGCTAGTAAAACAAAATGCATGCTTTTCAACCGATCACTGCCCGCACCCGCCCGCCCGACTAGCATCACTTCTCTGGACGGTTCTGACATAGAATATGTGGACAAATACAAATACCTAGGTGTCTGGCTAGACTGTAAACTCTCCTTCCAAACTCATATTAAACATCTACAATCCAAAATGAAATCTAAAATCGGTTTCCTATTTCACAACAAAGCCTCCTTCACTCACACCGCCAAACATACCCTCATAAAACTGACTATCTTACCGATCCTCGACTTCGGCGATATCATTTACAAAATTGCCTCCAACACTCTACTCAGCAAACTGGATGCAGTATATCACAGTGCCGTCCGTTTTGTCACCAAAGCCCCATATACCACCCATCACTGCGACCTGTATGCTCTCGTCGGCTGGCCATTGCTACATATTTGTCGCCAGACCCACTGGCTCCAGGTCATCTATAAATCTTTGCTAGGTAAAGCTCCGCCTTATCTCAGCTCACTGGTCACGATAACAACACCCACCCATAGCATGCGCTCCAGCAGGTATATCTCACTGGTCATCCCCAAAGCCAACGCCTCCTTTGGCCGCCTTTCCTTCCAGTTCTCTGCTGCCAATGACTGGAACGAATTGCAAAAATCGCTGAAGTTGGAGACTTATATCTCCCTCACTAACTTTAAACATCAGCTATCTGAGCAGCTAACCGATCTCTTCAGCTGTACATAGCCCATCTGTAAATAGCCCATCCAATCTACCTACCTCATCCCCATATTGTTTTTATATACTTTTTTGCTCTTTTGCACACCAGTATTTCTACTTGCACATCATCATCTGCACATCTATCACTCCAATGTTAATTTGCTAAATTGTAATTACTTTGCTACTATGGCCTATTTATTGCCTTAACACCTCACGCCATTTGCACACACTGTATATAGACTTTTTTTCCATTGTGTTATTGACTGTACGTTTGTTTATTCCATGTGTAACTCTGTGTTGTTGTTTGTGTCACACTGCTTTGCTTTATCTTGGCCAGGTCGCAGTTGTAAATGAGAACTTGTTCTCAACTGGCCTACCTGGTTAAATAAAGGTGAAATAAAAATAAAACAGTTTATGGATTACTGTCCTAATGTGACTGCCCTGCGCTTCCTGTCCTACCAGGGTATAGAGGGGCCTCGGGGGCCACCAGGGGGCAGGGGCCCACAAGGAGATGGCTATCCAGGGCCCAAGGTCTGTGTTTGAATGCTTCTTCCTTGACTTTACATTTGGATCAATTGTGGTTATGGCATGTTTAGGCTATCGCTAATGCTAATGACTGTGTATGGGTGCTCCTCTCATCCACAGGGTGACCAGGGCTTACCAGGGGAGCTTGGTTCAACAGGAGAGAGAGGGGCTGGCGAACCTGGGGCTAAGGTGAGTCCTCTAATGGAAATGCAATGTGTAGTTTGTCCTCTGTGTGGTGTCACATTTGGATATGTAGTCGATGCGATGTGAGACAGACAACCAACGATCTCTCTTCAGGGTGAGCCAGGAGCGTCAGGATTGGCTGGTTTTCCTGGCCTCCCAGGAGAGGATGGGGCCCCGGGACAGAAGGTATTTCACCTTCTGCCATCTCTCCGGCACCATAGGTTGATACTGTACCTCTTTGAATGTGACCATTGGATTCATATGCTTTGCTTGTGTGTCTGTTTGTGTTTGTCTATATAGGGTGAACCAGGTTTTGGTGGTCTGAGGGGGCCAGAGGGAGCTGCGGGGATTGGCACCCAGGGTGAGAAGGTAAGAAGATTCCCAGGTTTTTCTCCTCACATCGCTGCTTTAAGATTTTCATCTTCATTAATCTGGACAGCTGTGGTATTCTGAGGTTGCTTTTCTGTGCTGTTTTTTTGACGAATGATGTCTCTCGCCATAGGGAGACCAGGGCCAGAGGGGCATTCGGGGCTTGGGTGGGCCTCCTGGAATCGCTGGGCCCTCTGGCGCAAAGGTGAGGACATTGTCCTCAATTATCATCAGTCAACACTCTGTACTGTAGTGTAATGTGATCACACTGCGATCTTTGACTTCTAACCTCTGACCTCTTCTAGGGGGAGCCTGGGACACCAGGTCGACTGGGTATGCCAGGACTTCCAGGGCGGGGAATCATAGGACCTAAGGTAACAGCCCTCTGTCCCAAAATGTCTACAATTCACCATGTAGATGAAGTTTATGCCATATCATAACCATATTGTAACTATGTCTGTCTCAGGGCGATCTTGGCCCACCTGGTCCATCTGGGCCATTAGGAGAGACGGGCTACGGGCTGCCTGGTCCTAAGGTGAGACACACTATGCCACACTACTAGAATAATAGGGAATAATTCATAGGATTTACTTTTTTAATCGGAATAATCAGCATAATTCATTGATTTACTGATATTTCTTTACTTGAATCTTGATGTACTTTTATTTAATCATAATAAACTTTTAGGGTGATCGTGGAGGTCCTGGTCCGTCTGGTCCATTTGGGCCCAAAGGCGATGGTTATCCTGGCCCTACGGTGAGCAACACTGCTGATTATTCATGTGTTGCTATTGCATGAGTTGTACCTGTGTTGACTCTAGTGTTTACCTGTGGTTTGTAGGGAACTCCTGGTCTACCGGGGCTTCCTGGTGAACCAGGCCTGGAGGGGCTGGGCATCCCTGGACCAAAGGTAAAGATATGGTTCTGTGTGAGTGTCGGATCTGGGTTATTTTGGATTGTGACAACAGCCCTGGGTGAACCGAAGACCTCAATTAGCAGAGGACATCATGATAGCTGTGTGTTTTCTCCCATTTAGGGCGATATTGGCTTCAGGGGCTTGCCAGGTTTAGCAGGCCCCCCAGGCGAGGGGCTACAAGGTCTACCGGTATGTATTGTAGTCTGACATGAAGAAGCTAACCTGCTAAACAGTTGGCAAATAATCAATCCCAGCTCTGATGCGAAACCCATTTAGCCTTGTTCAGCGCCATCATAAACCCACTGACTCATGGTGATTGATACTAGTATTACCTCATGCTGGCAGACTCCACATTTCAGATCCATCTTGTACATGTGAACACCTCTCCCCAGGGACCTTGTATTCAAAGGCTGTGATAATCAGCGTTTCATTCTCACAGGACATATATCATTTTCACACACTTCCAAGAACGTGTGAATATATCCCAACATAAGGGTCTAATGAGAACCATTGGGGCCAGGGTGCCTATAACCAACACAATACCCAGAGCCTGCAGTCTAGCTTATAATATTACATCCAGGTTTCTCTTCAGGCTTTAAATCTCCTATAGTCCCAGAAGCCCTAGGGAGCGGGCAGACCTGGGGGTTGAGGTAGCCCTGTCCGTCACATCAGTAGGTCTGGTCTCATACACTAAGCTTGCTTATATGTGTCAGACTATGAACAGTAAAGCCAGAGACACTCAAGCTGTGAAGTTACCTGCTCGTGAAACTGCTGCCCTGTGAAATCAGGTCACTTTTTAAGTCTAGGTTTGTTAAGTAAAAAGTGAACGGTTAGTCCCTTAGCTTAGCTTATTTTGCATGGCTAGCTAGGTTTGACACAGGTAGTGCAGTGTGGTTGGGCTGTGTTGTGCTGACACTTTTTAATTGCTGTTGTACATATAGTTATAACTTCTGCTCATTTCTAGGGTGGCATTGGACGACTGGGCCCCCCAGGGCCAACGGGGCCCCCTGGGCAGGGTATTCAGGGGCCAAAGGTAGGTCTCACTCTTGTTTTCAAGTGGTACTTCTATAGTAATTTGAACTAAGCAAGCAAACAAAAATGTTCTTGTTTCTTTAAAATGTTGAGTTGAGGGGCCTCCCGGTGGCGCAGTGGTCTAGGGCACTGCATCGCAGTGCTAGCTGCGCCACCAGAGTCTCTGTCGCAGCCGGCCGCGACCGGGGGGTCCGTGGGGTGACGCACAATTGGCCTAGCGTCGTCCGTGTTAGGGAGGGTTTGGCCGGTAGGTATATCCTTGTCTCATCGCGCTCCAGCGACTCCTGTGGCGGGCCGGGCGCAGTGCGCGCTAACCAAGGGGGCCAGGTGCACGGTGTTTCCCCCGACACATTGGTGCGGCTGGCTTCCGGCTTGGAGGCACGCTGTGTTAAGAAGCAGTGCGGCTTGGTTGGGTTGTGCTTCGGAGGACGCAAGGCTTTCGACCTTCGTCTCTCCCGAGCCCGTACGGGAGTTGTAGCGATGAGACAAGATAGTAATTACTAGCGATTGGATACCACGAAAATTGGGGAGAAAAGGGGATAAAATTAAAAAAAAAATAATAATAATAATAATAATGTTGAGTTTAGCATGACAAATCTCTCTATTTTGTGGACCCTTTCAGGGCGAGGCAGGGTCTCGGGGCATGACGGGCCCTCGGGGGCCACCAGGGGAAGGATTCCCAGGGGCCAAGGTGACGACAGACAGTGATTTGAAGCATACGGCAGTGTATTTGAACTTTTGTGACCTCTGACCTTGTGTTATCTGGCTCTATGACAGGGTGACCGCGGCTCTGGAGGGGAGAGGGGCCTGAAGGGGGTCAAAGGTGATTTGGGTGACCCTGGAGTTCCTGGCCAATCAGTGAGTCGTGTCATGGGTCGCTTTTATAATCAGGGCGATTCGTTTGATAACATGGATACATGCTGTAATAAACAATTAACTGCAATCAGAGTAGAAACTGATCAGACCAATGTTTTACTGCTTTCTTTTAGGGCACACCAGGATTCAAAGGCGACATGGGCCTCACAGTAAGTTCAATCTTTAGCTGTCTTTTGATTTCACATAGTCTTTTTTTATTCCATTTAGTCACTATGTCAATCCGGATTTTGACCCACAGAGAGAAGACATCATTAAAATGATCAAGGAGATTTGTGGTAAATAAAACATTATTTGTTATGCTTGTGTAGTATCATTTAACATCGATTGAAACATACAGCAGGCCTTGTCGAGAGTGCACTGGAAAACATCCTTTTCTACGTCAAAATCGTATACCTCTGCGTTGTTTCCAGGTTGCGGAATCAAATGCAAGGAGCGGCCCATGGAGCTGGTGTTCGTCATTGACAGCTCGGAGAGCGTGGGGCCGGAGAACTTTGAGATCATCAAGGACTTTGTGGCGGCTCTGGTGGACCGCGTGACGGTGGGCCGCAATGCCACCCGCATCGGCCTGGTCCTCTACAGCCTGGAGGCCAAGCTAGAGTTCAACCTGGCGCTCCACAGGACCAAGCAGGACGTCAAACAGGCCATACGAAAAATCCTTTATATAGGTGAGGGCACCCACACGGGCACCGCCATCCGCAAAGCCACCCAGGAGGCCTTCTACAGCTCACGCAAGGGGGTCAGTAAAGTGGCTATAGTTATTACGGACGGACAGACGGATAAGCGGGAGTCGGTGAAGCTGGATATTGCGGTTCGGGAGGCACATGCAGCCAACATCGAGATGTACGCATTGGGGATCGTGAATAGGTCGGACCCCACGCGGGACGAGTTCCTGAGGGAGCTCAACCTGATTGCGTCGGACCCTGATATTGAACACATGTACCTCATTGATGACTTTAACACGCTGCCAGGTAAGGCAAAACGCCAAGTTGGTGTTACATTCAGTTGGTTGGTTTATCGTGTTGGTGTAGTCATGTCAGAGTGATTCCTCACAAAACCCAAACAAAAAAGACTTTTGGGATTATCACTCAATGTAATCCATAGAATAGTCCTTTGCAGGAAGGATTGTTGACAAATATTTGACATTTCTATCTAAAAACATAAATGCATTAATATGTATGACATTTTGGTCCTACCCAGGCCTCCTTTAAGACACCATAGTGTTTCATCTGTAGGTGGTGTCATATGAAGCTTTAGGCCGTTACAATGTTAGCTGAATGTTGAATGGCCCTGGTCAGCTGACATAGTGAAGAAAAACTCCTGCCCCTACGTTAGCAATAGGTCTACTGTTATTATACGGTGTAGTCTGTAAATTTACCTAATGTACCAAGTTAACTGCATCAAGTTGCCACGAAGTCTCCAAGGCTAATACCAGTACAATGTGATTCATCACCTGTTCCAAGTCATCACAACTCCTGTGGTTCTCTCTCTCAGCTCTGGAGTCCAAGCTCGTCAGCAAGTTCTGTGAAGACGAGAACAGTGATCTGATATACAACCGTGTCACCAACGGCTACGGCAACAATGGATACAGGAACGGTAACAATGGGAACTATGGCAACGGGAACTATGGCAATGGCTATGGGACCACCAACCAGGAGGACTTCAACAACAGGAGGCGAACAGTCACCACTACCGGCACTCAAAGTCAGGGTGGCAGGGTAGACCTAACCCAGCCTATCAACCCTGGCACTGCCACAGTACAGGTCTTTACAGCACATTAACAGACATTTAGCAGAAGCACTGGCCAGAAAACAACCTACTGTCAATGTATAGTTGACATGACTTGCATGCTCCATTGAACTAATGAAAACACTGTCTCTTCTTAGTCAACTGTACATTATCTCACTATAGTAACACTGCCTCCTCTTAGCCTACTGTACATTATCTCACTATGGTAACACTGTCTCCTCTTAGCCTACTGTACATTATCTCACTATAGTAGCACTGTCTCCTCTTAGCCTACTGTACATTATCTCACTATGGTAACACTGTCTCCTCTTAGCCTACTGTACATTATCTCACTATAGTAACACTGGGCTTGTTACTCTGTTTCAGGCTTTAAAACTGTGTATTTGTGTTTCGTTACTAATTGACAATAGGGTAAGGACTTTGTTGGTCCTCATATTTTTCCTTGTGTGTTTGAATTCCTCCGGGTCCAGATAGGGCAGCGTGAGGGAGGCAAGGATGGAGGTATTTACACCCCAGATTGGGGGACTGGTCGCGGGGACGTTCCCACGTTGAACGGCAACACGTCCTCCTCTTCCAATACAGGAGGGTCCTCTTCCTCATCATCATCATCATCAGGAACGTCATCTTCATCCTCAGGGTCCTCAGGCTCTGTCCAGTTAGTGCCCGCATCACGACCCGCACTTCCCAAAGGTATGTTGCAACAGCTGGGAGAAGTGCTATGTGTATGTAGTCATAGCAGTCTACCCTGTGTCTGTTCATTAAGCTAAAGGATTGAATCACATGAGCTGTTCAGATTACTACAAAGCCTGTCAAAATCAGTTACTGAATGATTCCAACTGAAATTGACACACATTTTGTTGATGCGTTAGCTATATCTGCCAATGAACAGAATCAGTATGCTAGTGTGCCATGGCCCCTACATCCTGATATATGTCTATTTATTTAGTGGGCCTTCACTAATGGTCTTCTCTCTGTGTTCTGTCCATGTCAGAGTTTGTGCCTCTGGACCCTCGCTGTGCACTGGTCCTAGACCAGGGCCCCTGTCGGGACTACAAAATGCGCTGGTACTACGACAAGCAGGCCAACGCATGCGCCCAGTTCTGGTACGGAGCCTGTGAGGGGAACCAGAACCGCTTCGACACAGAGGAGGAGTGCAAGAGGACATGTGTGCAAGGCAGAGCGGGTACTGTATAGCTCATCTTTCAATGATCTTTGGTTTCCGTTGAATATTCATCAAGTATGGGATTTTGTATGAATGTTGTGTGTTTTCTTCACAACAGGCTGAGAAGACATCTCACTCAATTCAGTCTTTAAACTGATGTTCCATGGCACCATGTACTTCACAATGGAAGGAGGTCAAGTCATGACACGATGTTGTACCTATTGGATAAATGCGTTTTTGACACTCCCTAGTTCCCCCCTCCTACCCTTGAACTAAAACTCTACGCACTTATTATAAATATTCATATACTAATTCCAGTGTCTGATTTGAACTTTATTTTTACCGCCAATCTCTGTAAAATGTTTCATTAAAGGTCCAATGCAGCCATTTTTATCTCAATATCAAATCATTTCTGGATGACAATTAACTACCTTACTGTGGTTTGGAACTCTTTCTTATTGGTCTATTAACTAATTTACCACCTGGTGATGTCACCATGGAAGGCCAAAACTCCATCCCACCAAAGGGGCATTATCATCATTTTCACAATTTCACAGTAATCTTTCAACCTCATAATGTGGAAACGTATATAAAATGCAGGCAAATCTAGTTTTTGACTGCACTGGGCCTTTAACTTAACATTACCATTTTCATTCAAAATGAATGGATAGCTCATCATATAACATCATTTTAACACACAATTCAATCAATCTCACTCAGGTATGTAGTCAAGAAGTAGTAAAAAATACCACTTGCTGTATTAGACACTGATTAATTCATACATACAGTTGAAATTGGAAGTTAACATGCACCTTAACCAAATACATTTAAACTAAATGTAACATAAAACAAATTCCAGTTTTTCACATTTAATCCTAGAAAATGTCCCTGTCTGAGGTCAGTTAGGATCACCACTTTTTATTTTAAGAATGTGAAATGTCAGAATAATAGTAGAGAGAATGATTTATTTCAGCTTTTATTTCTTTCATCACATTCCCAGTGGATCAGAAGTTTACATACACTCAATTCGTATTTGGTAGAATTGCCTTTAAATTGTTTAACTTGGGTCAAACGTTTCGGGTAGCCTTCCACAAGCTTCCCACAATAAGTTGGGTGAATTTTGGCCCAATCCTCCTGACAGAGCTGGTGTAACTGAGTCAGATTTGTAGGCCTCCTTGCTCGCACACGCTTTTTCAGTTCTGCCCACAAATTTTCTATGGGATTGAGGTCAGGGCTTTGTGATGGCCACTCCTCCACTACCTTGACTTTGTTGTCCTTAAGCCGTTTTGCCACAACTTTGGAAGTATTTGCTTTAACTTCCTGGCTGATGTCGTGAGATGTTGCTTAAAATTATGTGGATATATTGTTCCCCTCATGATGCTATCCATTTTGTGAAGTGCACCAGTCCCTCCTGCAGCAAAGCACCCCCACGACATGCTGCTGCCACCCCGTGCTTCACGGTTGGGATCTTGGCTTGCAAGCATCCCCCTTTTTCCTCCAAACAACGATGGTCATTATGGCCCAACAGTTCTATTTGTGTTTCATCAGACCGGAGGACATTTCTCCAAAAAGTACGATCTTTGTCCCCATGTGCAGTTGCAAACCGTAGTCTGGCTTTTTTATGGCGGTTTTGGAGCAGTGGCTTCTTCCAGGCTGAGCGGCCTTTCAGGTTATGTCGATATAGGACTCGTTTTACTGTGTATATAGATACTTTTCTACCTGTTTCCTCCAGCATCTTCACAAGGTCCTTTGCTGTTGTTCTGGGATTGATTTGCACCTTTCGCATCAAAGTACGTTCATCTCTAGGAGACAGAACGCTTCACCTACCTGAGCGGTATGACGGCTCCGTGGTCCCATGGTGTTTATACTTACGTACCATTGTTTGTACAGATGAACGTGGTATCTTCAGGCATTTGGAAATTGCTCCCAAAGATTAACCAGACTTGTGGAGGTCTACAATTTTTTTTCTGAGGTCTTAGCTGATTTCTTTTGATTTTCCCATGATGTCAAGCAAAGAGGCACTTAGTTTGAAGGTAGACCTTGAAATACATCCACAGTTACACCTCCAATTGACTTATTGTCAATTAGCCTATCAGAAGCTTCTAAAGCCATGACACAATTTTCTGGAATTTTCCAAGCTGTTTAAAGGCACAGTCAACTTAGTGTATGTAAACTTCTGACCCACTGGAATTGTGATGCAGTGAATTATAAGTGAAATAATCTGTCTGTAAACAATTGTTGGAAATATTACTTGTGTCCTGCACAAAGTAGATGTCCTAACCTACTTGCCAAAACTATAGTTTGTTAACAAGAAATTTGTGGAGTGGTTGAAAAATGAGTTTTAATGACTCCAACCTGAACTTCCGACTTCAACTGTACATGCTTCCAGTCGCAAATCAGTATAGTCTATAGATTTTGACAGGGGATGACCAGGGATGTTCTCTTGATAAGTGCCTGAATTGGACCATTTTCCTGTCATGCTAAGCATTCAAAATGTAATGAGTAATTTCGGGTGTCAGGGAAAATGTATGGAGTAAAAAGTACTTTATTTTCTTTAGGAATGTAGTGAAGTAAAAGTTATCAAAAATATAAATAGTGAAGTACAGATACCTCCAAAAACTACTTAAGTTGTACTTTTAAGTATTTTTACTGATGTACTTTACACCCCTGGTAACCCAGAACTGGAAATCTCTATGTTACGTAGTCTGCCCTCAGCCTTAACACTGTCATTGGTTTAGTAGTGGCTAAAGAGGGATAATGCTGTCAAAGCTACTGGTTATTAACCCAATATTGGTTGTTTAGACCAGTGTCTCCACCCTGTATCTCATTCCCATTCATTCATTTCCAAACAGCCATTCAAGCTACGGTAATACCTCTCAATTAAACTATTTAAAGCGGATTCTAGGATATTATGTCCCTATGCTACAGTGCAAAATACAATGTACTGTCGTTTTAATTGAATTTAGCCCTAAGATGACTAGGACTGGGGTCTAATGAGCGGGGTTGAGAAAAGTTGGAGGGTTGAGCAGCAGCAGCTGATAGACTCTCCACCTATCAACATTCCTCCTCATACTCTCTTCATTGTTCTGGGGGGGGGGGGGGGGGGTAATAGGACTGCTGACAGGTGTGTGGCATTCAACTTCAGGCCCTGAAAATAGCCACTTTTCCCTGAATTATACTGTACTCTCAGGGGTAGGCTTTCATCTCTGTTTAAACTCAGGTGGCTACAGATAAAATATATAGCAGGTAAACTTAGCTTGATTATAAGTCAAAGTGTTTGGAGATGGGTGGCAATGTGGACACTGTAGTTGAGGACACTAAAGATAGACCATTTGGACAGGAGTGGAGTGTCTCACACGTAATATAAATATAGTGTAGTGCACAGACAGCAGTGTCACCTCGCCAATATCAGAAATGGATACCTATCGATTGCTGTGGCTACAGGAGGAGGTTCCTAAGTTCATAGAAAGTGAGATTTAGAGAAGACTTTCAAAGTACATTAATCTAGTTTGTATTGATGAAAATATTAAGTTAAATTTAGTTTAGTTAAATTCACAGACGTTTATTTATTCTCTTTGAAAAGTCCTTTTCTCAGAGCATGAGACATTTGTAGACAGATACACTATCCATATTAATAGGACAAGTTTCACAAATGGTTGACATCTCAAAACGGTCCTCTATCTATCAAATAGATTGTCAGAACAAATGGTCATTGTTGTTTTAACTATGTAAGTGTGATCTCTATCAAACCTGTTTGAATTTGCCTGTAGTAGCAACATGTGCACATATTATATTGTTAAAGTTTTCTAGGCGTTATATTTGTGTTAAGTGAACGGCAACACGTCCTCCTCTTCCAATACAGGAGAGTCCTCTTCCTCATCATCATCATCATCAGGAACGTCATCTTCATCCTCAGGGTCCTCAGGCTCTGTCCAGTTAGTGCCCGCATCACGACCCGCACTTCCCAAAGGTATGTTGCAACAGCTGGGAGAAGTGCTATGTGTATGTAGTCATAGCAGTCTACCCTGTGTCTGTTCATTAAGCTAAAGGATTGAATCACATGAGCTGTTCAGATTACTACAAAGCCTGTCAAAATCAGTTACTGAATGATTCCAACTGAAATTGACACACATTTTGTTGATGCGTTAGCTATATCTGCCAATGAACAGAATCAGTATGCTAGTGTGCCATGGCCCCTACATCCTGATATATGTCTATTTATTTAGTGGGCCTTCACTAATGGTCTTCTCTCTGTGTTCTGTCCATGTCAGAGTTTGTGCCTCTGGACCCTCGCTGTGCACTGGTCCTAGACCAGGGCCCCTGTCGGGACTACAAAATGCGCTGGTACTACGACAAGCAGGCCAACGCATGCGCCCAGTTCTGGTACGGAGCCTGTGAGGGGAACCAGAACCGCTTCGACACAGAGGAGGAGTGCAAGAGGACATGTGTGCAAGGCAGAGCGGGTACTGTATAGCTCATCTTTCAATGATCTTTGGTTTCCGTTGAATATTCATCAAGTATGGGATTTTGTATGAATGTTGTGTGTTTTCTTCACAACAGGCTGAGAAGACATCTCACTCAATTCAGTCTTTAAACTGATGTTCCATGGCACCATGTACTTCACAATGGAAGGAGGTCAAGTCATGACACGATGTTGTACCTATTGGATAAATGCGTTTTTGACACTCCCTAGTTCCCCCCTCCTACCCTTGAACTAAAACTCTACGCACTTATTATAAATATTCATATACTAATTCCAGTGTCTGATTTGAACTTTATTTTTACCGCCAATCTCTGTAAAATGTTTCATTAAAGGTCCAATGCAGCCATTTTTATCTCAATATCAAATCATTTCTGGATGACAATTAACTACCTTACTGTGGTTTGGAACTCTTTCTTATTGGTCTATTAACTAATTTACCACCTGGTGATGTCACCATGGAAGGCCAAAACTCCATCCCACCAAAGGGGCATTATCATCATTTTCACAATTTCACAGTAATCTTTCAACCTCATAATGTGGAAACGTATATAAAATGCAGGCAAATCTAGTTTTTGACTGCACTGGGCCTTTAACTTAACATTACCATTTTCATTCAAAATGAATGGATAGCTCATCATATAACATCATTTTAACACACAATTCAATCAATCTCACTCAGGTATGTAGTCAAGAAGTAGTAGAAAATACCACTTGCTGTATTAGACACTGATTAATTCATACATACAGTTGAAATTGGAAGTTAACATGCACCTTAACCAAATACATTTAAACTAAATGTAACATAAAACAAATTCCAGTTTTTCACATTTAATCCTAGAAAATGTCCCTGTCTGAGGTCAGTTAGGATCACCACTTTTTATTTTAAGAATGTGAAATGTCAGAATAATAGTAGAGAGAATGATTTATTTCAGCTTTTATTTCTTTCATCACATTCCCAGTGGATCAGAAGTTTACATACACTCAATTCGTATTTGGTAGAATTGCCTTTAAATTGTTTAACTTGGGTCAAACGTTTCGGGTAGCCTTCCACAAGCTTCCCACAATAAGTTGGGTGAATTTTGGCCCAATCCTCCTGACAGAGCTGGTGTAACTGAGTCAGATTTGTAGGCCTCCTTGCTCGCACACGCTTTTTCAGTTCTGCCCACAAATTTTCTATGGGATTGAGGTCAGGGCTTTGTGATGGCCACTCCTCCACTACCTTGACTTTGTTGTCCTTAAGCCGTTTTGCCACAACTTTGGAAGTATTTGCTTTAACTTCCTGGCTGATGTCGTGAGATGTTGCTTAAAATTATGTGGATATATTGTTCCCCTCATGATGCTATCCATTTTGTGAAGTGCACCAGTCCCTCTTGCAGCAAAGCACCCCCACGACATGCTGCTGCCACCCCGTGCTTCACGGTTGGGATCTTGGCTTGCAAGCATCCCCCTTTTTCCTCCAAACAACGATGGTCATTATGGCCCAACAGTTCTATTTGTGTTTCATCAGACCGGAGGACATTTCTCCAAAAAGTACGATCTTTGTCCCCATGTGCAGTTGCAAACCGTAGTCTGGCTTTTTTATGGCGGTTTTGGAGCAGTGGCTTCTTCCAGGCTGAGCGGCCTTTCAGGTTATGTCGATATAGGACTCGTTTTACTGTGTATATAGATACTTTTCTACCTGTTTCCTCCAGCATCTTCACAAGGTCCTTTGCTGTTGTTCTGGGATTGATTTGCACCTTTCGCATCAAAGTACGTTCATCTCTAGGAGACAGAACGCTTCACCTACCTGAGCGGTATGACGGCTCCGTGGTCCCATGGTGTTTATACTTACGTACCATTGTTTGTACAGATGAACGTGGTATCTTCAGGCATTTGGAAATTGCTCCCAAAGATTAACCAGACTTGTGGAGGTCTACAATTTTTTTTCTGAGGTCTTAGCTGATTTCTTTTGATTTTCCCATGATGTCAAGCAAAGAGGCACTTAGTTTGAAGGTAGACCTTGAAATACATCCACAGTTACACCTCCAATTGACTTATTGTCAATTAGCCTATCAGAAGCTTCTAAAGCCATGACACAATTTTCTGGAATTTTCCAAGCTGTTTAAAGGCACAGTCAACTTAGTGTATGTAAACTTCTGACCCACTGGAATTGTGATGCAGTGAATTATAAGTGAAATAATCTGTCTGTAAACAATTGTTGGAAATATTACTTGTGTCCTGCACAAAGTAGATGTCCTAACCTACTTGCCAAAACTATAGTTTGTTAACAAGAAATTTGTGGAGTGGTTGAAAAATGAGTTTTAATGACTCCAACCTGAACTTCCGACTTCAACTGTACATGCTTCCAGTCGCAAATCAGTATAGTCTATAGATTTTGACAGCATCAGTATGTATTGTATATATCTCACATCATAACTCTTTTATGCTGATCACTGATTTTATATTGCTAACGTAATTGTAATATCTGCATTGTTCAAACTGCGGAATAACAACATTGGTGCCATAACGTGTTCCTGCAATGATGCTATTCATCTAGCTTGTGACCCAGTATTTACACGTTTACAGAAACTATGAGCAACTCATTTTATTTCCAAGAAGAACCAACCCTGTATCAACTCAGTGTGCTGTCAACAAACCATGCTAGGAAATGACAGCGGTGCTCTACCGTTCATGTCTAGGGATAATTTTGTGCATTTGAATGTGTTTTTTTTACAACGATTTTTATGAATAAAAATGTGATTTTGTTTTATTTTTGTCTGAATTTGCGATGTTTATCATACAAGTACATTACCGTACAGTTTTCTACATTACAGTTGTTGCCTTTTATTTCACACTGGTTCATGTGGATTATACTGTAGATGTACGGTGTCCTCTACTGGTGAGAAGTTGCCTTGCCTGATGCACACTAGAAACGAGGGTTTGTCAAGGGTTCTTTGGGAAAGGTGATGGTTCTATGTGGAACCATGATGACTCAAAGAACCCTTTGAGCTCTTCAATGGTTCTTCTCTACAGTTCACAAAAGCATTACTTGCTCTTTTAGTGATAATTAAAATGTAGGTTCGCCGGCTCATTAGTATTTTTTTGGCGTGTTTTGCTCTTAGCTCTTTTTGTGCAACCGTGAGTGAGAGTGTCATCATTCCAGTTGATGTAATCTGTTGTGTTATGCTATTAAGTAATTTATATGTCTATGGCCAGTGCAGTGTCTTGTGAAAGACTCACATATGGCCTCGTGTCCATTGAGAACGGTTGACTAAATCAGTCAGTGGTTCTCAATTCTCTCATCAGGAACCCCCAGCTGTTCCATTGGTAGCTCACTTGATTCAGATTGTAACTTAACACAAATATAACGCCTAGAAAACTTTAACAATATAATATGTGCACATGTTGCTACTACAGGCAAATTCAAACAGGTTTGATAGAGATCACACTTACATAGTTAAAACAACAATGACCATTTGTTCTGACAATCTATTTGATAGATAGAGGACCGTTTTGAGATGTCAACCATTTGTGAAACTTGTCCTATTAATATGGATAGTGTATCTGTCTACAAATGTCTCATGCTCTGAGAAAAGGACTTTTCAAAGAGAATAAATAAACGTCTGTGAATTTAACTAAACTAAATTTAACTTAATATTTTCATCAATACAAACTAGATTAATGTACTTTGAAAGTCTTCTCTAAATCTCACTTTCTATGAACTTAGGAACCTCCTCCTGTAGCCACAGCAATCGATAGGTATCCATTTCTGATATTGGCGAGGTGACACTGCTGTCTGTGCACTACACTATATTTATATTACGTGTGAGACACTCCACTCCTGTCCAAATGGTCTATCTTTAGTGTCCTCAACTACAGTGTCCACATTGCCACCCATCTCCAAACACTTTGACTTATAATCAAGCTAAGTTTACCTGCTATATATTTTATCTGTAGCCACCTGAGTTTAAACAGAGATGAAAGCCTACCCCTGAGAGTACAGTATAATTCAGGGAAAAGTGGCTATTTTCAGGGCCTGAAGTTGAATGCCACACACCTGTCAGCAGTCCTATTACCCCCCCCCCCCCCCCCAGAACAATGAAGAGAGTATGAGGAGGAATGTTGATAGGTGGAGAGTCTATCAGCTGCTGCTGCTCAACCCTCCAACTTTTCTCAACCCCGCTCATTAGACCCCAGTCCTAGTCATCTTAGGGCTAAATTCAATTAAAACGACAGTACATTGTATTTTGCACTGTAGCATAGGGACATAATATCCTAGAATCCGCTTTAAATAGTTTAATTGAGAGGTATTACCGTAGCTTGAATGGCTGTTTGGAAATGAATGAATGGGAATGAGATACAGGGTGGAGACACTGGTCTAAACAACCAATATTGGGTTAATAACCAGTAGCTTTGACAGCATTATCCCTCTTTAGCCACTACTAAACCAATGACAGTGTTAAGGCTGAATCATGGTAGTGGACTATAGCCCAGAACACCCCAGTTGCTTCTTTCAGTCTGTGACAGCTGTATGAGTCGGTCTCCGCATTCAGATTTGGCAGAGCTGAGATTCCTACCGACTGAGGCAGGCAGGCAGGCAGCTATATTTAGAGGGGAAAGGATTAAATTGCAGTAGGCAGTGGGGGCTTCAAGCTGGGAACCTTTTCTCTGCTCAGCCTTTTCTAGCCTGGACTGGGTGCCAAGAGGACCTGTGGCCACCATTTCTTCCCCTCTGCAAGCCACCGATTTCCCCACACCATGGACCCCAAAGCCATGAAGGAGGAGCTGCGCCTCTTCCAGAGCACCTTGCTCCAGGATGGCCTCAAGGAGCTGCTGAACGAGAACAAGTTTGTGGACTGCAGTCTAAAAGTGGGCGATCGGAGCTTCCCCTGCCATAAACTCATCATGGCTGCCTGCAGCCCATACTTCAGAGAGATATTCTTTTCCGAGGATGGCAAGGAGGTGAAGGCCAACAAGGAGGTGGTCCTGGACGATGTCAATCCCGCAATCTTGGACATGATCATCATGTATCTGTACTCGGCCGAGATCGACCTCACCGACGAAAATGTGCAGGACATATTTGCCGTAGCCAATCGTTTCCAGATTCCTTCAGTCTTCACCGTGTGTGTTAATTATCTTCAGAAGAAGCTCTCCATGACCAACTGTCTGGCAATCTTCAGGATGGGTCTGGTCCTCAACGTGCCCAGGTTGGCGGTGTCCGCCCGTGACTACATTGCAGACCGCTTCGATATCCTCTCTAAAGACGAGGAGTTCCTCCAGCTGGCCGCTCATGAACTGTTCGCTGTCATCGGTGGCGACTCGCTCAATGTGGAGAAGGAGGAGATGGTGTTCGAAGCCCTCATGAAATGGGTCCGCAATGACAAAGACAAACGTGTCCAGGTACTGGGTGACGCCTTTGAGTGCATCCGCTTCCGCCTCATGCCCGAGAAGTACTTCCACGACAAAGTGGAGACGGACGAGATCATCAAGGCCGACCCGGAACTCCTGAAGAAGGTCCAGATTATCAAAGACGCGTTCCAGGGGAAACTCCCAGAGAAGAAGGAGAAGGTAGCTGGGGATAAGGTGTCAGACGGTGAGGGTGGTGAGACAGAGGAGGTTTTCCCAGGTTTCCTGAACGATAACCGTCGCCACGGCATGTACGTTCGCGACCTGATCCTGATGATCAACGACACGGCAGCGGTGGCGTACGACGTCAACGAGAACGAGTGTTTCCTGGCGGCCATGTCGGAACAGATCCCCCGGAACCACGTCAGCCTGGCGTCACAGAAGAACCAGCTCTACCTCATCGGAGGACTGTTTGTGGACGAGGAGGACAAGGACGCTCCCCTACAGTGCTACTTCTATCAGGTAACCAATCATTGTTCATTAGAGTGTTGGCCACTTCTTTTGATGGTTTCAAATCTTCTATTGGTAATATTTGCCTTTCGGAATCTACGTTCGCTCACTAAGTTACATCGACAAAGTCTTTGTTTGATGTTGGAATAAATAATGATGTCAATAGCACAAAACACTGTCTTTATTCATAATACTTATTTGTAATAGATGAATGCAGTCACTCAATCAATCATTCATTCATTCAACCCTGTGTATTTCAGTTGGACACTCTCGCAGCTGACTGGGTAGCTCTGCCTCCCATGCCTTCCCCTAGAGCCCTTTTCAACATGGGAGAGTGTGATAACCTGCTGTTCGCTATTGCTGGAAAAGACCTCCAGAGCAACGAGTGTTTGGACTCTGTGATGTGCTATGACGTCCAGTGAGTGAAATAGCATTCAATGTCTCATTCACTCAGTACAGTAGAAAGATATAGGACTAAAGTGTGTGTTTTGACCCTCCTGTTCTGTAATGGCTTTCCCCAGGAAGATGAAGTGGAGTGAGACCAAAAAGCTTCCCCTGAAGATCCACGGCCATTCTGTGGTCTCCCATAAGGGTCTGGTGTATTGCATTGGAGGAAAGACTGATGACAAGTATGTGTTTGTGTGTGTGGTCTTGTTCTTATATCCTTGTGGGGACCTGAATTCCCCCAAAGTCCCCACAAGGATAGTAAAACAAGGAAAATTCTCTCTTGTGGAGACATTTCCCATGTCTCCACGAAGATGAAGGCTATTTTAAGCTTAGGGGTTATGTTTAGGGTTTGAGTTTACAATTAGGGTTTGGCGTTAAGGTTAGGTTTAGGGGTTAAGATTAGGTTAGGGAAAATTGAATTTTGAATGAAAATCAATTTCAGGTCCCCACAACGATAGAAAATCAAGTGTGTGTGTGTGTGTGTGCGTGGGTGTGTGTGTGTGTGTGCGTGCATCGTGCTAAAGATATGGTGTAAGCTGCACCTGTTTGTAGTCTATCATTCTAAGAACTGTTCATGTTAGATCTTAGAGCTAGCGTAGAAGTCATTATTTTCATTATGGAACTACACATGGTAAAGTATAAAGTTATTCATACGTGACCTTAGTGAAAATAATTTATTCTTTGGGTTACATGTGAGCAGTGGAGGCTGCTGAGGGGAGGATGGCTCATAATAATACCTGGAATGGATTAAATGGAATGACATCAAACACATGGAAACCATGTCTTTGATGTGTTTGATACTATTCCATTGACTCCATTCCAGCTATGAGCCGTCCTCCTCTCACCAGCCTCCATTGCATGTGAGCACATATTCTAATACATGTTGTCTGATTTATTGAATCCAAACCGTAACTGTAAATCCATCACAGTCTTTCTATACTGTTGCCAGAAGGACATTTCCTGAGATCTGACAACCCTGTCTATCATTCTCCTGCGCAGCAAAGCCCTGAACAAGATGTTTGTATACAACCACAAGCAGTCAGAGTGGAGGGAGCTGGCTGCCATGAAGACAGCCAGAGCCATGTTCGGAGCCGTCGTTCACAATGGAAAGATCGTGGTGGCTGGTGGAGTCAACGAGGAAGGCCTCACTGCTGCATCTGAAGTCTACGACTTTGGAACAAACAAGTATGTAGCATTTTCTTTGGTGATAAATCAGTTTAAGAACTTGTTACACCTTTTAATATCGTTCACCATAACAATACCATTTACTGGTTCTGGATGGTGAACATTATTAGTCATCTTGAGTCTGGATGGTCTTAATTAGAAAGAGTCCCCCTGACGCTATCCCTAATCACCTTGTTTTGCAGATGGGAGGCGTTCACAGACTTTCCCCAGGAGAGGAGCTCAGTGAACCTGCTGAGCAATGAGGGGGCCCTGTACGCCGTTGGGGGCTTCACCTTCATCCAGAATGACAACAAGGAGGTGGTCCCCGCAGAGGTTACTGATGTTTGGCAGTAAGTCCCCTCTTTTAATGTTATTATGTTATCAACCGAGATTCAAACCCGGGTCTTCATGCATTCAACAGGACTGTGTTAGCCCATTGTGCTAAAGCCTAGGCATTAACTGAGTGAGCTAACAGAAGTTCGCATTGTTCCGCCCTGTTAGTTGTGGGTTTGTTATTTTAGATGGCTTACATTTCCATACCTGTGGACAGAAAAGTTGAACTTATTCATCTTAGTTCAATTATAATAATTTCTTATATAAATGTATGATAAGAAATACAGTAAAAGCTAAATGAAAAAATAAATGAGAGGGCCCTACTTGATCAGTGGTACTGTACAAACAGTCAACTACGTCTTGGTTTGTTCTGTTCCTCATCACTGTATCTTCCTTTTCCCTGTGTTAGGTACGAGGAGGACAAGAAGGAATGGAGCGGGATGCTGAGGGAGATGCGTTATGCCGCTGGCTCCACCTGCGTATCCATGCGCCTCAATGCTGCCAAGATGCCCAAACTCTAGACCCTCGCTGCCCCGTCATGATTCCCCATGATGCCCTCTGTCTGCCCGGACTACCACCATCTCCTCTGGGTAGTCTTTCCATTTCAGGAATAGAGGGGGTGTCACATGACAACTCAAATGTGGACTCTTATTGGTTGATTGTGTTGTGAGTTTCTTTTTGCCTCTTTCTGATCTCAGGTGATTTTCTGTACAATAAAAACATCTACTTTGCTTCAGTGAAGACCGCATTAGTATATTAGTTTCCCTCACTATAGAGTAACCCATAACGTGTATTTAGCTAGCTTTTTTTGTAAAATAAACATTTGTTCAAAAACTCCTGTTATGGTGGTTTTGAATTTGGAGAAACAGTTGTCGACATTTTTATGGCTGGTTTAGTTTAAACATTTGTCTGTGCATAGCACGCATGTTTTACTAGAACTAGATTCAGGTCGAAGATATGGTATATAAGGAAATGAAATCTAGGTGTGAGCCAGTTGGTATAGTAAAAACAAACATGGTAAACACCAACTCATTGGCAGGTTTAAGCAACTGTCCTGCATTATGCATACACTATGTACACTACAGTATGTGTCATACCAACACTGTAGGTCCCAGTAGATTTCCACAGTAGGTTTGACATACAGTAGGTTAATCTCATTAACCCACAGTGGTGGAAAAAGTACCCAATTGACTCAAGTAAAAGTGAAAGTCACCCAGTAAAATAATACTTGAGAAAAAGTCTAAAAGTATTTGGTTTGAAATATACTTAAGTATCAAAAGTAAATGTAATTGCTAATTCTCTTTCTGTTTTATTTAGGGATAGCCAGTGGCCCTCTCCAACACTCAGAAATAATTTACAAACAAAGCATTTGTGTTTTGTGAGTCCGCCAGATCAGAGACAGTAGGGATGACCAGGGATGTTCTCTTGATAAGTGCCTGAATTGGACCATTTTCCTGTCATGCTAAGCATTCAAAATGTAATGAGTAATTTCGGGTGTCAGGGAAAATGTATGGAGTAAAAAGTACTTTATTTTCTTTAGGAATGTAGTGAAGTAAAAGTTATCAAAAATATAAATAGTGAAGTACAGATACCTCCAAAAACTACTTAAGTTGTACTTTTAAGTATTTTTACTGATGTACTTTACACCCCTGGTAACCCAGAACTGGAAATCTCTATGTTACGTAGTCTGCCCTCGAGATGAAATGTAGGTGAACTTTACACCAAAACTCTAGAAACAAATTCCACATTCACCACAAAGAATTTTAGGAGCATATGGGGTACTATTTTTAATGAGAGCACGTTCACTAGATCTTAAACTACCTCTAGATACCCTTTACATTCATGATTTGAACTTGCACTGTAACATTACTAAATACGTATAACCACTATAGTGTTTGACCGTTTTCACCGGCATCCATTTCTAGTTCACTAATGTCTGTCATCAACATGTATCAAGCATATCAACCTGCAGGCTGATGCCAAATGCAAGACATGTGACATCATAGTACAGTACAGTAACACTAAGCCACTAAACCACTAGCACTGAGGGGGAATAACGCCACTTAATGTACTCCATGTTATTCCTCCCTTTATATAACTGCTGCACAGGAATGTTGTACTCTACCCATAGTGAAGAGGAAGTATTACTGTACTTCCCGTATATGTTCCCGTACATGCTTGTTTTTTCCCGTAGTGGGGGCCAGACAGTGCTGTAGGAGGTTAATGTAGCTGAAAGGAGGGACCAGAGGTGGTTGATGTATAAGAGAGAGGAGGAGGAAAGTCTCAGAGAGGATACCGATGACTGAGGGATCAGCACTGTCTGACTGACTAACTGTAAGTTGCCATATCACTCACTGTATCTCTAGCCTTGCTAACCTGATGCTAACATGTGACTTCTGTCCTGATCTTTGCCACATTCTTATTGTGCCCACATTGTAGCCATTGCATCTACAAATGGTATTAAAATGTGTATTTTGCCTGTCCACTGTGTCTGCATTGTGACTAGATTCCCTGGTGCCTCTCAGTATGCAGACAAAGGACACATTTTATAACCAGTTATCAACGGGTCTTCTGACTCAATGTGTTCAGTACAAAGAAACTCTAAGGATGATTTTTTAAATTCTAGTATAGCGTTGATCATACTTACTAGGTGGCCTCACATGTTACAGTATTTTCTGAAAGGAAGAATACATGAAGTGCAGAGTAAAAAGTAAGGAATAAGATGAGAAAAAATTATCAGACCTGAGGTGTAAAGTTTGCACTGGCATGGTTTGGATTTTTTTGTTTGTTTATGCTGCCAGACAAACCTGAGACTGTCTCACACCTTTTGTGATAATGAGAGCAGAGGGAAGTAGAAAGGGTCATTTTTTATGAGTATTTTTATGTTAATAGAAGAAGTTTAGAAATTGAAATTGTTAGAGGCTAGTGTTGAAAAATGTAGGGTAAGTGACTGTATTAGAAATAGTAGTAGTACTGTAGTAGTAGCAGTATCAGTATCAGTAGCAGTAGCAGGAGTAGGAGTAGTATCAGTAGTAATAGTAGTAGCAGTAGTAGTAGCAGTAGCAGGAGTAGGAGTAGTAGCAGTAGTAGTAGCAGTAGCAGTAGTAGTAGCATCAGCAGTAGTAGTAGTAGCAGTAGCAGGAGTAGCAGTAGTAGTAGCAGTAGTAGCAGTAATAGTAATAGTAATAGTAGTAGTATAATAATAATAATTCAAGGAATATTACTCAGAAATGTGAGGACTACGGATCGTATCCATTTAAAGGTAATCCGATTTATTCCAGTTACGCAATAGGAATACAATTAGCAAATGGTACATACCAGAAATCTTCACGATAAAAAAAAAACAAAATATCCTAAGTCTTTAATAGAAAATTCACTACTATGACATACAAACGTACATCAGGAGATCGCTTTACCAATGACTCCATGATCAACGTTTAAACCCATCTTTTATTAATCACATCTCAACACTATGAGATAAGAGCACACCCCTGTGTCGGTCCTTTTTGAACTATCCGCTGTCCGACCAACAGAATAACACAGTGTCTCTGTAACAACAAATCCATAGCACTTACAGTACAATAATTCCTCTGTAACTTTCTCACTCATCATTATTCTCGATTCATTCAGGATTATCCTTAATCATGGTAGCATCCACATTCATGTAGAAGTGTTTAGAAAACATATTATGGGACCAAATACTTCACTTTATACTACTTCAATACACATAGAAGTGAATTGGTACCAATACTTTTGGTCCTCTACTATGTACAAAAAGCCCTGTAATTTCAAAACTGTTCACCCGATATGGATGAAAATACCCTCAAACTAAAGCTGACAGTCTGCACTTTAACCTTATAGTCATTGTATCATTTCAAATCCAATGTGCTGGAGTACAGAGCCAAAGCAACAACACATTTGTCACTGTCCCAATACTTTTGGAGCTCACTATATACGTATATAATTATATATCACTGTCTCTGTTTAGGTTCCTCTTCTAGGCCGATAACAACACTCACAGCACGGTCATGTCTAGCGCCATCTACGGCGGGAACAAATCCGACCATAATTGCACCAACGTGGACAAACTGATGAAACTCTACTACCTGCCTGTCATGTACAGTGTAATTTTCACTGTGGGGCTGCTGGGTAACGTCACCTCCATCGCCATCTACCTGGCCAAGCTACGACCCTGGAAGTCCAGCAGTATCATCATGGTCAACCTGGCATTGACGGATCTTCTGTATGTTCTGAGTCTGCCTTTCCTGGTCTACTACTACACCCACGGTGAATCCTGGGTTCTGGGCGAATTCATGTGTCGCTTTGTGCGTTTCGGGTTTCACTTTAACCTATATGGTAGTATACTGTTTCTCACCTGTTTGGCTGTGTTTCGATATGTAGTCTTGGCGCATCCCCTGAGGACGGCGCAGGTGCAGCAGAAGAGGTGGGGTATCTTGGCGTGCGCCGCAGTCTGGGCTATAGCCGGGGCGGAGATTGTGCCCATGCTCACCATGATCACCATGGAGAATAACAACAACAAGACCACCTGTTGGGACTTTGCTAGCAACGACCTGGTTGTAGTGTGGTGGTACGGCTGGCTGCTGACCGTGCTGGGCTACCTGCTGCCCCTGGTGGTGGTTGTGGTGTGTTACGCCGGTATCGCCCGGGAACTAGCCAAGGGGCCCCACACCCACAGCCCTTGCCGGGTACGGGCACGCCGCCTCACCGTACTGATCCTGGTGGTGTTCGTGGTATGCTTCCTGCCGTACCACGTCCTGAGGATCCTAAGAATAGACACCAGGAGGAAGCCTGAGTCATCATGTATGCTGGAGAACTGGGTCCACGCCGCTTATATCATATCCAGGCCCATAGCGGGGCTCAACACCTTCTTTAACCTGGGTCTGTACACGCTGGCCGGGGACAAGTTCCAGCAGGCCTTCCTCAGTGTGTTCCCCTGGGGCCCCTGGTGGACCAAGTTCAGGACTCACCTCAAACTCAGCCTAGCTGTCGTCAGTAAGCCCAGTAACACAGCTTCAGCCGAAAGGACAGTAGCCACGGATATGGACATCCATAGACATCCATAAATATAATACAGTGTTCTACTTCATTCTGTGTGGACATTACTACCATGGCAATATATTGTCCTACAATACTGTGTATACTGTACTGTGATCCTGTAAATAGAAAACCTTTTATCAGATTTTATTATATGCCAGTATGAGGTTTACAACATTTATGTGGTTTCTATAAAAATATTAGATACCTATAAAGAGTGACTTTATATCTACTGTTTACTCTAATTGGTATTGCCATATCGCTTCATTATAAATAAACGTTTAACAATCAACATTAAACCATCCAATATCCGTCTCAGAGCTCAGTGGGTATTTGATGCATTGTTCTGGTATGACTCGAGAGAGAGAGAAACAAGAATATGATACACTTGGCCCAGGACCAGAAACATATGATCACTTCTATACCCAGTGTTGGCACTCTCTCAGGTATTTCTTTCTCCCCTACTTAATGCAAGCAACAATGAGATAAGAGTCTAGGAATAAGGAACACATGGCTGGGGTGAAAAGGAGTGGCTGGCGGCGAAAGACTTCCTGCTGTTAAGTAACGTCTGTTTTACATCTTACATTATGGAGACTCACAGAACCACTTCCTAATAAGCCTCTGGAGGCTATTTACTAGAATACATTATTCATCCAATTGAATTATTTCAACACATTTCATCATTTGATAGTATCAAATAGCTAACAAACTAGTGTCAGATAAGTGGTGCTTCAATTTTGATTTGAGGCTGTACTATTTGAGTCCCACATCAAGGGGAGGTAACGTCCACTGTCCATCCTACCTTGTGGGAGCCCAGACCTCACTTCAGATTCAAAGCTGAAAGAAAGTATCTAACTCAAAGAAACACTTGAGGGAACTCTCTGAGAGTAAAAAAGACCTCAGTATAGTATCTTGCTACCATAACACAATGAGAACAATAAAGAGGAGTGATAGGCTAGGATGGAAAGTTGAATATGAATATAAATTAGTTGGGCTATGCGTGCAACAGGTTCCTCCTGTCTCTAGTTGCAATTGATTGTTGGATATTGTTTCTTGTCAACCTTTCAATCTCTTCCTCTACCTTTCCAGTAAACATTGTTGAAAAGCTCCTTTGATGAATTCCCCAAATCATTGGAATCTGTGTTATGCATTTCATCCTTTTGAGAATGTGCAGGTGTATGCCAACAGGAGCATGCGGTCTCCTATCATAGTATCTACTGTCATTCAGAGGTGTTCAGATGTACAGATATTTGGCAATGACATCATTCTTAACTACTCTCAACATGGTGTAACGTGGATGTGCATGTACTTTTGTACACATGGACGTATGTACACATACGGTCACTGCATGCAATTGCAGCTCAGTGATTTATTCTGTAGTCAGTGTACTCCCAGGCTACTCAGGCCCTGTGTCCCAAATGGCACCCTATTCCCTATAGTGCACCACTTTAGACCAGAGCCTGATCAAAAGTAGTGCACATATAGGGAATAGTGTACCATTTTGGAGGCATACAGAGATTAGTGCTGTGTTTCACACTGACTGGGAACCAGGAAGTAACTGTTTCTGTCTGGTAAAACCCTTTACAGTGTTTATCTCTTCCTTCCTGCACATCTCCCTTTCTATCCACATAGTTTCACAATTAACCACTTGTCTTTCGATCAGCACCCGCCCTTCCCATATAAGTACACTGGAATGTAAGTCG